>NC_057725.1:29200455-29288060 GCF_004010195.1 Chiloscyllium plagiosum
AACGTCGATTCTCCTGTTCCCTGGATGCTGCCTGACCTGCTGCGCTTTTCCAGCAACACATTTTCAGCTCTGATCTCCAGCATCTGCAGACCTCACTTTCTCCTCACTACCTGATATGGCAACTATATTATTCAAGATCGGAGACGGTTACAGAGAGTGGTGAACTCAGCCCAGACAATCACAAAGGCCAACCTCCCATCTATAGAATCCACCTACCAGGCCCGCTGTCAAGGAAAGGCCGCCAGCATTCTCAAAGATCCATCCTACCCTGGCAATGTTTTTCTGCAACCTCTACCATCGGGGAGAAGGTACAGAAGCCTGAACACCAACCAAAATCATAACAGTTTCTACCCTACTGTTGTTAGAATACTGAATGGACTCACAAACTCTTAACATTCGCCTGTAACTGTGTTTTTTGTTTTTGCTGCTGTTTACCTATTATTTACTTATCTATGCTATTTAACTCTGTGATCTGCCTGTATTGCTCGCAAGACAAAGCTTTTCACTGTGCCTCGGTTCACGACAATAAATTCAATTCAATTTCTGTTTCAAATGTTCAAAACAAAAATAATTATTAGAAAAGGTATCCCTTCCGAGTATTAACAAATAAATTTCTAAGCTGTTCTCTTCCTTTTGGATTCAGTTCACCATCCTTCCTTTCTGTAGATGGAAATGAGTTCCTTTTGGGAGTTAATTTCTGCAGCAGCTTTTGTTCTTAGGTAACCACTGCAGGAGATTTAACTTCGTACAATATGGATGCAGCAGAATTATACTTGAAAACCATTGTACCATACATTACAGAGGTCATTCAGCCCATTGTACTCATGCTAGCTCTTTGAAGGAGATATCTCGTTATTTGCATTCAGTTACTTTTTTTTTACAACTCTGAAAAATTTCATTATAACTGTTCAACTAATTGCCTTTCAAAGTTACTACTGAATCCATTGCTGAGCTCCTTCATCAGGCACCACATTGAACATAATGCGCAAAAACACATCACAACCTTCCTCTGGCCAATCTGTCAACTTTGCCTAGTTTCCTGGTAGCACCAGTAAAAATAGTGTCTCCCTCATTTAAAATCCATCAATTCCACTTTGGAATTGTACTCAGATGTATTCCACTATGGTTTTCTTTTAAACAGATGGTCCATGGAGTTACTCATGAATGGACCAAAGTCTTGGGCATGTCAGCCACACTGCTCCAGTCTAACCTGACAGGTCATGATCTAACTCATAAATGAAGACAATGGGAGTTAAGTGTAAATTACTGAAGAACAATGGGTAACCTCTCGTCAGGCTTCAGTTTGGGCTTTCTTTAAAAAAAGGGAAAAAATATACTGCTGTTATAACATAGAACTGTAACAGGAGTAGGACATTAATTTCCCTGATATTCAATTAGACTTCAGATCTGTACCATGGCTCCATACTCAACTCAGTAGGTAAACTCTACCTTTGATGTATTAGCTGTGGCTCAGTTGGTAGCACCCAGCCCCTGACTCTGAGTGTCTTGGGCTCAATTCTCGTTACAAGCGTTCAACACAAAAATCAAAGCTAACCACAGCACCTCCCTCAGTACAAAGAATGTGCTGACTGTGGGAGATGCTGCTTTTCAAATGTGAACTGGAGCCTCCATCTGCCTGCTCTGGTAAACATAAAAGAACATGTGGCACCTCTTCAAAGAACAGCAGGGAGTTTTCGCTGACCTAGGCAGTGCATATCCCTCAATCAATATTACAAAAAACATCATCTGGTCAGTAACATAGTTTTGTATTAGTCTGACTGACACTGTAAAATGCATGCAATATATGACCGTTCAACATTAGAGCAGAAGGTGGCCATTTGGCCTATCAAGCCTGCAGATCATGGCAGATTTTATAATCCTCAACTTTATTTTCCCACCTTGACACCCATAAACCTTCATTCCCTCCCTGGTTAAAAATCTGCTCATCTCAGCCTTGAATATTTTCATGATCCAGCCTCAAAAGTCCTCTGTGGTAAAGAATTCCAAAGAATCACACCCTCAGAGTAAAAAGTCCTCACCTGTCTTAAATGGACAACCTCAGATTCTGAGATTATGCCGTCTGGTCTTAGACTCTCCCATAAGGGGAATCAACCTCTCTGCATCTACTCCTGTCAGGCCCCTTAATAATTTCACAAAGGTCTCCTCTCATTCTTCGAAACTCAATTATTATAAGTGCAACTCATTGAACTTTCTAAATAAAACCTTCCATGCCTGGAATCAATCCGGTGAACCTGCTCTGTCCTGCTTCCAGTGACAGTACATCTTTCCTTAGCTGTATTCCAGGAGTGATCTGACTAATTCCTTGTATAGTTTTAGCAAGAACTCCCTATTTTTATTCTCCATTCCCTTTGAAATAAAGTCCAACATTTCACTTGCTTTTTCAATTACTTGGTGAACTTATACTCTAGCTTTTTGTGATTCATGCACAAGGGCACAAAAAAAATTGAATGCAATGGCCTAGTGGCATTATCGCTAGACTGTTAATCCGGAGGCCCAAGTAATGTTCTGGGGACCTGGGTTTGAATCCCACCATGGCACATGGTGTAATTTGGACTCAGTTTTTTTAAAAAAATCTGGAATTAAGAGTCTAATGATGACCATAATAATCCATTGTTGGAAAAACACATCTGGTTCATTAATGTCCTTCAGGGAAGGAAACTGCCATTTTTACCCAGTTAGGCCTTAACATGACTCCAGACCCACAGCAATATGGTGATTCATAATTGCCCCCAGGATAATAAATACTGGCCCAGCCAGTGCTGCCTCATCCCATGAATGAATAAAACAAAATCTCTCTATTCCATAGCTTTCCCCATTCAAATAATATTCAGCTCTTACGTTCTTGCCAAAGTGCTTAACTTCACATTTTCCTAAATTATATTCATCTGCCAAGATATTGTCTATTTGCTTAAACTGTCTACATGGCCTCGGTTGATTCTTTGTGTCACCCTCGCTATTTGTCTTCCTACCTATTTTTTGTGTCAGCATCAAACATGTCAGTAGTGTATTCACTTTCCTCATCCAAGTCATTTATATTGAAAAAGGGCTTATGCCCGAAATGTCGATTCTCCTGTTCCTTGGATGCTGCCTGACCTGCTGCGGTTTTCCAGCAAAACATTTTCAGCTCTGATCTCCAGTCCTCACTTTCTCCTCCATTTATATTGAAAACCATTATAGCTCAGCACTGGTCCCAACAGCATTTCACTAGCAACAGGTTGCCTTTCTAGAAATGCCTCTTTCACTAAAACTGTCTTCTGTTAGTTAGCCAATCTTCTAACTGTGCTAATATACTGCCTGCAACAACACGCTCTTTTCTTCAGTAGCCTTCTGTGCAGTAAATTATTGAAGATCTTTTGGAAATCCAAAATTACATCCAGCAGTTTCCCTTTTTTGTATGCTCCCCAAAGAACTCTCATCCATTTGTCAGGCATGATTTCCCTTTCATGAGCCCATGCTGATTCTGCTTGATAATGCATTTCTAAATCCTCTGTTAATACAATCTTTAAAATAGACTGTAATAGTTTCCTAATAACCGGCATTAAGTTAACTGGCTTAGAGTTACCTGTTTCTGTCACCTCTCCTTTTTAAATAAAGGTTTTCATATTAGCAGTTTACCAGACTTCTGGGACTTTTCCAGAGTCTAAGGATTTTGGAAGATTACAACCAGCACATCTCCTGTCTTGGTAGCCATTTCCTTTAAAATCCTACGATGTACCCCCATCATGTTCAGGGGAGCCATTGGCCTTTAGCCCCACTAGTTTATCCTTTTTCTCTCTCAGGATAGTTATTGAATTTATATCCTACCCTTATTCAGCCCCTTCATTATTTTGTACTTTTGGAACACTATTGGACTCCTCCACCATGAAGACTGATGCAAAGTATTTATTCAACTGCTCTGCCATTTCCTGGCTCCATATTATTTCTCCAGCCTCATTCTCAAAGGGGTCTGAGTTCACTTTGGTCTCACTTTTTAAACATATATTTAACGATACTCTCATTATATCACCTGTTAGTTTGCCCTTTGTACCTTATTTTCTCCCTTTTTTAAAATAATCTTTTACCCACTTTAGAACTTTCCCAATCCTCTAGTTGACCATGAATCTTTGCCACATTGCATGTTATTTTTAATCACCTCAGAAATCTACTACTTTTGAAGAGACTTAATAGGTTTTGTGGGACAAACTTTAGCTCCAAAAGACTTAATGTTGTGCACCTTATTCTGAACTTGCCTCCAAAGGAAATAGTTTTGGCCATTTATTTAAACATTTAATTAGCTCACTTTAAATACTGCATTCACATCTGCTCCCTCGAAACTCATCTTGATTACAGATATTTTTAATCAACTTGCTCAGACATGACGACAATTTTGAATCAACCTGTCCAGAAATTTTATGACAGCCCTCTGGAAGCAGGTGGGACTTGAACCCAGGTCACCTGGCTCAAAGGTAGAGCACTACCATTGCATCACGAGAGATCTTCTTGTTCATGCATACATTTATTTCCATTCACATCAACTTGATAAAGATGTTATCATACACCTCAAGAGTAGGTGGGACTTGAACCTAAGTCTTCTGGACTCCAGGTAGGGAAACTACCACTGCGCAAGAGCTCTCTTTGTTCAGACATTCAAGCTATTCGGGGATATGCGTACCACCTGCCTAAGGCTCATTAGGTTAGTTTGATTAACAGTGGTTTTGCGTGATCTTGGTAACTGAGCTTCATCATTCCAAAACTGACAAGCATTTAGTGCTAAATATCACTATTTGTTTTTCTGCCTAAATAAAATGATAGACATGATGCAAGTCACATAAAAACATGAGAAAACCAAGGCAGAGTAGACCATTCAACTCCTCAAGCTTTCTTCACCATTCATACAGTAATAGTCATAGAGGTGTACAGCATGGAAATAGACCCTTCAGTCCAACTCATCCATGCCGACCAGATAGCCAAACCTAATCTAGACCCAGTTGCCAGTACTTGGCACGTATCCCTCCAAATGATTCTTGTTCATGTACCCGTCCAGATGCCTTTTAAATGTTGTAATTGTACCAGCCTCGACCATTTCCTCTGGAAGCTCATTCCATACATGCACCACCCTCTATGTGAAAATATTGCCCCTTAATTCCCTTCTAAATCTTTTCCCTCTCACCTTAAAAGACCCTGTCTATTTCCCCTAATCATACCCCTCAAGATTTTATAAACCTCTATAACGTCACGTCTCAGTCTCCAAAACTCCAGGGAAAATAGCCCATCTATTTAGCCTCTCCCTATAGCTCAAATACTTTAACCCAGGTAACATCCTTGTAAATCTTTTCTGAACCCTTTCAAGTTTCACAACATCCTTAATAGAGCAGGGAAAACAAAATTGCATGCAATATTCCAATAGTAGCCTAAATAATATCCTGTACAACTGCAACATGATCTCTCAACTCCTACACTCAATGCATTGACCAATAAAGGAAAGCATGCCAAAAATCATCTTCATTATCCTGTGACTCCACTTTCAAGGAACTGTGAACCTGCATTCCAAGGTCTCTTTGTTCCGCAACACTCCCCAGGACGTTATTATTAAGTGTATAAATCCTGACCTGATTTGCCTTTCCAAAATGCAGCACCTCATATTTATCTAAATTAAACTCCATCTGCCATCCTCGGCCCATCTGTTGTATGGAGGTAACCTTCTTTGCTGTCTACTGCACCTCCAATTTTGGTGTCATCTGCAAATTCACTGACCATACCTCCCATGTTCACATCTAAATCATTGATATAAATGATGAAAAGCAGTGGACCCAGCACTTCAGTCCTCCAGTCTGAAAAATAACCCTCCATACCACCCTCTGTCTTTTACCTTTAAGCCAGTTCTGTATCCAAATGGCTCGTTCTCCCTGTATACCATGTGACCTAACCATGCTAACCATTCTACCATGAGGAACTTTGTCGAACACCTTATTGAAGTCTGCATAGATCACGTCCACTGTTCTGCCCTCATCAATCCAATCATGGATGATCTTCTACCTGAGCTCTCCGTTCCTGTCAGTTTACCATATCCCAGCGGATGCTAGCGGTGGTGGAAGCAGAGTCATTAGGGACATTTAAGCGACTGCTGGACATGCACATGGATAGCAGTGAATTGAGGGGTGCATAGGATAAGTTACTTTATTTTACATTTGGATTAATGCTTGGCACAACATCGTGGGTCAAAGGGCCTATTCTGTGCTGTACTTTTCTATGTTCTATGTCTACCCCATGAGTTCCTGAGATTTCAAAATTCTTAAGTTTTAAAAATATTAACATTAGAGTATTCACAACCCTCAGGGATAGAATTTCAAAGATTCCCAAGCCTCAGTGAAGAAATTTCTCCTCATCTCAGTTAAACACTCAGCCTTTTATGGAGTGTGGCCCATGTTCTAGAACTAAAAGTAACAACCCCTCCATGTATGTTCTGTCAGGCTGCTTCACAACCATAATGTACATGAGGTCCTTTGAGACACAGTAATCTATAAATGAAATCTTTCATTAACTATACAAATTAACAGATTAAACATTTACCTAAAACAATTTTAACTTATTGGTAACAATGGTATGTCTAGATATTTTAACTAATTATTGAACTCAAATCTACTAAGGTCACACAATTCCATTTCCACAATACTGGCGGCCTTCAAATTCACCTCAACACATCTTTTATAATCCTCAATCATGTGTTTACCACTTTTAGACTTGACAATTCCAATGCTGTAAAATCAAAAATTGTACCAACCATATCCTAATTTGCACAAAATTTTACTCATCTATTACCTGTTGTGTTTGGTGACAGGATATACAAATGTTAGGAAAGGCAAGGACTGACTAGGGATAGTCAACATGGTTTTGTGTTTGGGAAATCAGGAGGATTAAGCGTGTGGGATTGAGTTTTTTGAAGAAGTAACAAAGAGAATTGATGAGGGCAAAGCAGTGGAGGTGATCTATATGGACTTCAGAAAGGCATTTGACAAGGTTCCTCACGGTAGACTGGTTAGCAAATATTAGAACTCATGGAATAGAGGGACAACTAGCCATTTGAATACAGAACTGGCTCAAAGGTTGAAGACAGAGGGTGATGGTAGAGAATTGTTTTTCAGACTGAAGGTTTGTGACCAGTAATGTACCATAAGGGTCAGTGCTGGGTCCACTGCTTTTCATCATTTACATAAATGATTTGGATGTGAACATGGGAGGCATAATTAGTAAGTTTGCAGATGACACAAAAACTGGGGAGGTGTAATGTACAGCGAAGAAGGTTACCTCAGAGTACAATAGGATCATGATCAGATGGGCCAATGGGCGGAGGAATGGCAGATGGAGTTTAATTTAGATAAATGTGAGGTGCTGCATTTTGGAAAGGCAAATCAGAGCAGGACTTATGCATTTAATGGTAAGGTCCTGGGGAGTGTTGCTGAACAAAGAGGGCTTGGAGTGCAGGTTCATAACTCCTTGGAAGTAGAGTTGCAGGTAGATAGGATAGCGAAGGAGGCATTTGGAATGCTTTCCTTTTTTTGGTCAGAGTATTGAGTACAGGAGTTGAGAGGACATGTTGCGGCTGTACAGGACATAGACTGGGCCACTGTTGGAATATTGCATGCAACCTGGTCTCCTTCCTATCTGAAGGATGTTGTGAAACTTGAAAGGGTTCAGAAAGGTTTACAAGGATGTTGCCCCGGTTGGAAGAGTTGAGCGACATGGAGAGGCTGAGGCCGTTTTCCCTGGAACATTGGAGGCTGAGTGGTGACCTTTGAGGTTTATAAAATCAGAAGGGCCATGGATAGGATAAATAAGCATGGCATTTTCCTTGGGGTGGGGGAGTCCAGAACTAGAGGGTATAGGTTTAGGTTGAGAGAAGAAAAATTTAAAATGGATCTAAGGGGTAACTTTTTCACAGGATAGTGAATGTATGGAATGAGCTGCCAGAGGAAGCAATGGAGGCTAGTACAGATACATTTAAAAGACATCTGGATGGTTATATGAATTGGAAGGATTTAGAGGGACATGTGCCAAGTGTTGGCAAATGGGACTAGATTAGGTTGGGATATCTGGTCGGCATGGACAAGTGGGACCAAAGGGTCTGTTTCTGCGTTGTATACCTCTATGACTCTATGACCTGTGCTAACTTCCATCCAGCAATGCCTCAATTTTAAAATCCTCATCATTTTAAAATCCCTTCACGGTCTCAGCACCATCTTTGCAGCCACCTCTGGTGGAAAAAATGGACTTGTATTTACATTGTGCTTTTTATGCACAGGATGCCAAAAATGATTCAGAGTCAATGAAATACTTTTGAAGTTGTGTTTAAATCGAAAACACATACCAACAACAATGATAGTAACAAAGTCCTTTGCATTTGTGAAACAGCCTACAACCCTACAAGTTTCTTAGATTTTAGTCTTGTTCCATTCTGTACTTTACCACCTCCTGAATTTCTGGTGCTTTAGCAATGGCTATTGTACCTTCAATCATCTCCACTGTAAGCTCTGGAATTCTCTCTCTAAATTTCTATGTTCCTCTCTTCTCATTAAAATGTTACTTTACACCTACTTTCCTTACTAAGTTGGCCTAAAATGCTCTTGTGAAGTGCCTTAGGATATCTTATTACTTTGAAAGGTGCTACATAAATGCACGTTGCTGCTGTTAGAGATATATAGGTGTACCCAATCCACATTCAGATACGAATCAAACAAAGACAAAGAAAAAAAGGCTGGAGTACTTCTCGACAGTAAGAAGAAAAGTGATAACTTATTTTCCTTTTTATTGTTGATTTATACTGTATGAATACAAATACAAAGTTTCTAGAAAGCTACAAAATGTCTACCACTTTTATTAGGAAGGCATTAAAATGTGTTCATTAAAATGTGTCAAACATTTGCTGTAAAGGGCACACAACTTGTGTTTCAGTGATGATCAAATAATTGCACTTAACTGTCATGGATATTTAGGTTATCACACATCTGTACCAAGAAAGCTAAGATACATCCTTTATACAAAGCACCTTTAAAAAATTCTCTGCACACAAACCCTATAAATTTCATATAACTATCCATAGTAATGATGAGTTTACATTGAAGCCAACATTTTAAATGGTTATAACCAAAAAAAGGTACCAGTACCTGCACATTAACAGCAATACAAACATACAGTACAGCTCGCAAGTTTGACATAATCTCCTTCTTTGATAGCTGGTAAGTTAGTGTCCTTGTAAGCAGCTGCAAAGATCATTGGGACATATTTGCAGGAGGGCAAAATACAGGGTAAGGCAAGTGCTTGACGTAAATTAAAAGGACAAACATACCTATCCATGTTTAGCACTAAAGTACTTTATATTAAAAAACGAACCACAGTATGATGATCAAATATAGCAGAGTTCCTTGTACTGAAATTAATCAGTGAAGACACGAGTTTCACCTTGGAATTCAAGGGATGTGTGACGTTTTAATACTAATTCATTTTTGGGTGGCGCAGACATCAAAAAAGAATTTTATCAAATTTACCAGCTGTATGTGTTATTAAAAGTAACCACTGACCATAGTTCAAAACATCAGTTAAAGCCACAATACCATTTCATACACAATACATACAACACACAAAAATAAGCAAACGTTAAATTCAATGAGTTACTTTATAAATGTGAGCAGACACACATGGCAAGAAACAACTGTTTTCAGAAGGAACTTGTTGATAGGAAAAAAGTGAAAGGCTACTTAGGTTTAAAGGATACTGAACTCCTTTTATTGTCTTAACTCAGGCACATTTTTTTTCTCCCTGGCTAATCTTCACTTGATCATGTCACAGGCCACAACTGCACACAGGCTGCAATGAAACCACTTGCCAATAAGGAGGTAACGGGGCTGCTCTGGAAATTAACAGTTGAGCTGAAATCTGCAAATAAATTTGCAGAATACTTGACCACAAAACAAGATACATAGTTCTAATGACCATCTACCATGCATTTTGATTGCACTGGGTCACAAAGGTTAGCGAAACTCACATAAACCATTTCCTAATGCCTTCATACGAAAATAGCCAATTCTACATTCCATTAGCATTTAAAGAACTAAAGTAATCATTCATCACCTTCCCCGCTCCCTCACAATGTGCTACCTTGTCAAAATAGCATAGTGACTAACAGGGTATGTGCACAAATAAGGCTTGTTTTGCATTCTTCAATCATCGAGATCTCAACTACTTGAGTTGCGCACGTGTGCAAGCATCTTTGTGTCAACATGCACAAATATGTCTGAGAGTATGTGTCTTCATGTCTGTGTGCCACTAGTTAAAATTCCTGTGAACAGATATACTTCTAATTTGAAAAGCCTCACTCAATAGATCTGAAACACAAATGTCATTCCAGACATAGAAAAAGGACTGCAGACCTCCAAAATGCATATAGCTAGTGATTAAATAAAACATTGTTCTGGTTCATGAGAAGGAAACAGCAATGAGGCTTTAAAGGTAATCAAAATTTATCCAAAGAACAGGTTCTTAATTTTCAGCTGTTTTTCTTGTACTGCCATCATTTATATTCTGTTGGACAGCTGTTCTAAAGTCATTGTCATAACCACAGTAAGTACTGTAGTGTGTAATATGAAACATGTTGGGAAGATAACTTTGTACATTAGGGGCCTGCATCTATGCACACTCCTCATAGTGCTTCCCTTCTACACTGGAAAGGGCTGCAAAAGCTCCCAATCGCTTACTGTGGTTTATTCCATATCAGCGATGGGTCAGGGCGGGAGTGAGGGGGGTTCTGTATGGTGCTGGGAGACAGCAGTTGCTTTTGAGGTTTTCTCTGTTTTTTTGTCCTCCCATGTCCAATCCAAAAGACTCAACTCAAAACAGTTGAGGTACAAGAGAGGTCCATGCAGGATGTTCCACCTTGTACTCAGACACCCAAATGATAAGAAGCTGTCGGACAGAGCATGCAATATTTGATGAATAATCAAGTTTCAGAAACCGGTTCTTCTCATGGAAGCACAGAGTTATGATCTGGAATATGATGACCAAAAGGCCAATGGAAGTTCATTCAGTAACTTCTAAAGGGAACTGGAGAAATATGAGCAAGGGAAGCTCTTTCAAAGAGGTGGCCACGGACTGAATGGCTTCCTATCAGGCACTACAACTCTGTGATTCAGAGACCAGACTTTCAGAGGCATGGCACATTAACACGTTGAAGGGAATGAGAACTTGGAAACAACAAGATTTTTGGATATGAAACAGAAAGTTCCAAGTCTCTTTATGTAGCATTCAAGGATCTGAGAAGTTCTGGCATGGGAAAGGAATATTTTTCAAAACCAAGATCTCCAGCACATACATCCGAAGTGGAACATTAAGGACAGGTTTGAGTTGACACTAGTGAAGATGCAATGAGGATATCAAATGATAGATTCTCCCCAAAGCATTCTCACCACTAAATCACAAAGTTCCAGATTCAAGTCCCATCCAGCAACATAAGCACAAAAATTATATACTCAAAGTACATGCAGAGGAGAGTGCTGCCTTGTTACCAAGGCTTCTTTTCTCACAGGGTGTGAGAATTGTGAGTAGGCTAGCATTTGTTTTCCATCCTTAATTCCCTTTGAGAGAGCGAACTGCTCTCTTTGAGAGAGAAAACCTCCAACCGCTGCAGACCTTCGGAGTAGGTAATACCCATAAGGAGTTTGACCCTGTGACAGTGAAAGAATGGCAACATAGTTCCAAGTCAGGATAAATTAGCTCGGCGGGGAACTTGCAGGTGGTCATGTTCCCATATACCAGGTATATTTCTCAGAGATCAGGATTTCAAAGGTGTTGGAAGAATTTTTTTTTTTAAAAGTTGCTACAGTGCAACTTGCAGATGCCATACAGAGTTGCCATTGTAAGCCAATGGTGGAATGAATGGTTAAGGTGGTAAACAGGGTGTCAGGGACCATAGCTGATCAGCCCTGTATGTTCTGCAGCTACTTGGTTGTTGTTGAAGTTACAATTGTGCAGAATATTCCACCACTCCTGATTTGTTTCTTATTGGAACAATGTTAAAACTGAAGCCCATCCCTCCTTCTCAGATGGATATAAAAGTATTCCTTGGCTCAATTCTGAATTCCAGCAGTGGAATTATCCCCAGACCCCTGACCAATACAGATCACTCAATCAGCATCTCTAAAACAGCTTATCTGGCCTTGGACACATTGCTGTTTGTGGGGAGCTTGTTGACTGCTGCACTTTCTGCATTATAACAGTTACTATATTTTATTACATTTTTGGTTGTAAAGCCCTTTGAGACATTCAGTGGTCATGAAAAGCACTGGGTAAGTGCATTAAAGTTGTTCTTTCTTTATGCTCAAAGATAGAAAGCACTCACAATATCTGACAAATTGTCAAATAGGATACTCTGAATCAGAATTCCCAGCGTTTCTGAGTACACTTCACGTACTCTAGGAAATTGCACCTATTCAATCAATAAGGGACAATAATTTCCATTGAATTAGGGAAAGCTCAGAGGCAATACTATAGGAGGTCTTTAACATGTTTGAGGAGTTCATGACGGTCAACATAGATGTTCAATGTTTCCACTTGTGAAAAGTCCAGTATTACAGGAGTGATAAGAATGAAGAACCCACTACCACATGGAGTTAGTTGAAGCGGATAGCGTTGGGGTATTCAGGAGGAGCTAGATAAACAAATGAAAGAGAAAAGAATAGAAGAACATGCTGATAGATTTAGAAGACGATTAATGTGAAGAGGTTTCTGTGAAGCATAAACACATGCACCAATCTATTGGGCTAAAAGGCCTGCCACTGTACTGCAGACTCCATGCATACACTAATAATCATACATCTTCCAACCATAAAACCAAGTCAACACACATCCATCAAGATTCAAGTCACTGCTGTGATGGGTGCGATCTGCAGATGAATATTGACAAAGGCCCATGATCAACAGCACATGGGAAGAACACAAACTACTGCTAAGTAAACCTAGAACTGATGGTTCATGGATTAAACAGTCCATTGGTCAGTCAGAAGAGATCCAAAAAAATGGTATAAAGTTCAGGAAATTCAGATTCTTACGAGAGAATGGAGAAGCTATGATTGCTCTCCTTAGAGTGGAGAATGATATAGTGAGATTCAATAGAGGTGCTCAAAATTATGAAGGACCCTGATATATTTATTACCCAATCTGCTCTAGAATTGAATTACTCATAAATTCAACAGTGAATTCGGGACAAAATAGTTCACCCAGAGAGTGGTGAGAGAATGTGGACTTTACTACTACAGGAAGTGGTTGAAGAGAATAGACAGGTGTATTGGGCACGTTGGGTAAGTACATGAAGGAGAAAGGAATACCAGGATATGCTGACTGGATGATACGATGAAAGGTGAAGGAAGCTCGTGTCCAGGAGGAAAACCAACATGGGTTGGTTGTGGCCAAGTGTTTTCATTTGTGCTGTATATTCTACAGAATTTTATGTAAAATAAAATTATATTTAATCTGTAGTTATATCATGTTGGAGGTGAGCACTGTGTATTTCTTAAAAGGATAACTTAATCAGGATCATTTAATCTACAATCCATAGATTTTCCTACCTCCACAACAGGCACTGTATCTATGCAATCTTGACGCTGATACAGTACTGCACAGTTTTATCCAATAATCTTTTCAGGATTTCTCATACAACTGTGAAAATCCATAAAGATTCAAACTTTACAACATACGCTAAAAAAATAAATTACAATAATTTTGTTTTTTTTTGCTTCCGCTGTACAATTTAACCTCTTTGAAACCATCTTACTTCTCTGAACACACTTCTAAATGTCAACATCAGATTTATTCCATTTCAATTTGCTTGCAATACTCAGCTCAGTAAAAGGCATTAAAGGTGATCACTTATTTATTTCTTATTTGGTTTCTGGTCTGCACACAATTTGTTTTTCATTTGACTGAACAGGTCTTTTCTAGGCTGGAATATCAGAAAACAAAGGCACTTACGTGCTGGAGTGCAGGAAATGTATGAAGATTATTATTTGGTCATTAGTTAGTAAAGGCATGTGACTAAACAGCTGGCTACTCTTGCAATCTGTTCTGTGCTAGTTGGATTCCAAACTCTGAAATAAGATATTTGTTTGACTGAATTAAAAGTGATTGCTCGTCACTGGCATATAGATGGTGTAACAATGTAATGCACTTTAAATAACAACTTTCAAAATACCTTTAAAATGTGTTTGGATCACCAATCACAAGACCAGTACACTGGAAACTACTAAGTGACAAGACATAGCACATAACAGATCTCAAAGCACAAATTCTCCAATTTAAACATGTAGACCGACAGGTGGTCTGTATTTCCCATTGTATGCTATTAAGGCACTGATTAATCTACGCTTTGGCAGCACTGAATTAAAATTATATCAGAAAAAAACGTTACTAATAACGTATTAGAAACTTCCAGCGTAGGAAAGAACTCTCAGCCTCAATAACACCTTATTTGGATTTCACCGATTTCTTACAATGAACCGTGATCACAATTGTGTTTTCCATATACAAGTTTAATTGTGTAAAGACAAAATGCTTTAAAACCATGGCATTTTCTCCTCAAGTCCCTAAAAATGAGCATTTAGTGACTGTGCCACCGCCGAATATTTCAAATTACAGAAGTTCCAAATTAAATTCAAAAGCTTACACGTTAAACTGGTTTGTTTACATGATCGTTACCTTACCTGCCGAGTTAACGTGGAAAATTCACATCTGACATGCAAGTACCAAAGTTCAAACACAAGAAAAACTGAGACAGCCCACAAGAGTATTTCGCACCTCGAAAGGAATCAAAGTGCTCAGGACACAGAAGCATTATTAATCCCCTTGTATGCCTGGATGTGATACTGCTCAATTCTTGCTGTTTCTTTTAGCCCACAGAAACACACCACCAAACCAATCGTCAACTCAAGAACACAAATCACACTGGTTCACTTGCAAGTCTCTTAAAGCGAGCAACCTTACAAACACACATTGGGACCATATTTCTGAGCACTGAACTAACTCCCTGTGGTTTTTCTAAACATTCACTTCTCCCAGATGGAAAAAATACATTTTCTTTTTTCAAAGTAAATTTCCAAACACTATTACAAAATAGAATTATAGAAATGTACTAACACACTGTGCTGTTTTTTTTTTCACTTCACAGTATTCTCATCAAAACTTATATGGTCATTGTTTTATTTTGGTATTAGAAAGCCCCCATTTCATCCTGATCCAGGATCTAAAAGAATGCTCTGCCTATCTGTATACAAATATAAATCCCCTGCAAACTATCACCAGGACTGAGTCAAAACTTATTTGTGGGTTGGAAAGGGCTAGGTGGACAAATTCTTGCTTTTTCCTGTGAAAAGTGAACTTTTTTTTATTTTTACATAACAGAACTCAGATTTTAATGTTTACACAAATGTTCTCAAAGCAAACAGCTTGAATGTTCAGAAACTTTGTGTGCCTGAACAGTTCCATGTTTACAAACGTTTGGGAAGCTACCCCTAACAAGGCTCTGAAAATAACATTTTTTTGCTGCAAATAAAAAGTGAAAAACAATTTGTGCACTCTTTGAAGACATTACTGAAGAGTTCTGTCACATCAAGTGGCTGAAACTGATCGAATCAACCAAAGAATACTTGATATACTTCTGTTGCGGGTCTGCCCTCTCTTTCAGTTCTAAAAATGTAGCATCTAACGTCATCTTGAAGATTAATAGGGGGTTTTTACTATAAGTTTTAATTGAATTTTCCATTTAGTTATTGTTGTATGTTACGTACCCCAATTTAAATAACATCTTAAAAGTAAGGATTACGCGTGTTTTTGTTTTTATTTTTAAAAAAAGGAACCTGAAAGCAAATAGATCTGGTGACTGTTAAATGACTGACATTCTTTCACAACATTGCAAAACCTGTTGACCTGAAGCCACGAACTTCATCCTGATGCTATCTCCTGCATATTCACATCTTGATAAATATATACCTGTGAATATACCATCTTTGGAAAAAAAAACCTCTTTAAATAAATTATCTTTACATAGGCAGACAGTCATCCGACAGCTAAATGCATTGCGTCTACAATCATTATGTTCTATTTTTTTGTGTTTTCTGCTGCCACAGGAAATCCTGCACTGACTAGACGACACTCCCACAATTACTAAAAGAAATTTTTTTTCAGACATGACAGTCCAATTTTCGTAATGTAGTATCCAACAAACAGGCATTTTTCTTTAAAAAAATGTATTTTGAAGCACATGTAATTCAATATAAAAAGCTATCACAAGGTACCATAATTCACAGCTGTTGATGTACATATACACACACGCTCACACTCACACACATTAAAAAGGCTACCCACATCAAAACTCAGATGTGTTCTTGGTGTATCAATTGATTTGAGGCACTGCCACATATATTGAGGTTTTAAGTCTATTGAGCTGCAGCCGTGTGTTTCTTTTCTCTCCAGAAAGGGAATGAAACTTCCGAGGACTACTCCTTCATAAGCCTATAGGTGTGATGCTGTGCTCCATGCTCGCTGGTTGAGACCTCAAAAACACATGCCATGCACAGAAGCGTCTCCTGTGTATCCCTGTTTGTTACAACCTACAACAAACAAACAACAAAACCTTAGCATCTTTATTGCATTATAGAAAACAGAACAGCAATTTGTGTATGAATGTTAATGTAAAGCACCACAAGGTGCATCACAGGAGTGTTTTCAGACAAATTTTGACCCTAGTCACAAAAGGAAATGTTAGGACAGGTTCCCAAAACCATGTAAGATTTTCATTCGTCTGTTCAAATCTGTCCATTTCCTAGACACTACCCTTTACCAGTAGTTTTGAGTCACTCAATTGATTTGAAAATAATTAATTAATCCAATTCCGGCCTTAGCTCAATCCCAAATTTTCACTGCTCCACCTTTGGCAGTTTTGGCCTCAGCCGTTTCTCTTATTTATTCACAAGATGGGAGCATTGCTTGCTGAGCCAGTGTTTATTGCCCATCTCTAGTCTTGAAAATTCCAATTGCCCCAGTGCCAAGTCTTTTTTTGAGTATTCCAGCTTTTCACTACTTGTTATGTGAAAAGCTGCAGTGTATTTCCAATCTAGATCAATCCAGTTCCAAATTTAAGATTGAAAACCATTGCTCCACCTCAATCAGAATTCAATCACTAAAGGAAATAGCTTATCTCTCACTGGGCTGAAGTAGCCACCTAGGTTTTTACGAGAGGGTTTATTCTGAGGCTAGGATCTCCACCACGGAATTAATGAACGTCAAATTAAGCATTCACTATTGTATCCACTCAAGACCAGGGCTACAAGACTTCCTCAAGTGTACAATATCAATAAAGGTAACTTCACTAATCAGTGTGTTCTGGAGTTTTAACTTAGCTCAAAAAAACTCACCAACAAAATAGTGAAGTTTTCCAAAACACTGTTCATCATGTACTTTTCTGGTAAGTGTTTAAGCTTGTGAATAAAGTTGATCATATATTCACACATGGGAGAACGGTTTATTCTGTACACAAAGCGTCCATTCTCAAACCTTGCATACTCAGTCTAGAAGAAATGTTGAAAGAAATTATTAAAGCAACAACTTTTGATAAGGTTGAGTCTCCTATAAACCAAATCCAATTGATCAAAATTTCAAGGATCAGTTTTTCAATGTTACATATAGTTAATGCCTCCATTCAGACTCCCCTAACTGCTGTGGACAACTACAGAAAAGAAATTCACAAAATAATTAAAGGTGAGAAATGTCACTTGGACTATCAGATGGGTAAAGACCTGATGTGTGGAGGTTGGGCAAAGGATATGGGAGAGCTCAGGCCCTAGATTACCAATTAGTACCTGCAGGGTGCAGATATAGGGCTCTGAAAGGATCAGAATCCCTCAGTGTGGAAGCAGGCCATTTGGTCTATACTGTCCACACCAACCCTCTGAAGAGCATCCTGCCCAGACCTACCCTACATGTCCTAAGACTAATCCACTTAACCTGCACATCCCTAGATACTATGGGCAATTTAGCATGGCCAATCCACCTAAGCTGCACATCTTCAGACTATCTACGAGATATACACTTTAGCCACGACAATGTGTGTATGTAATGAAAGCAAGAGTTCCAGACTTCTGCCACCTTTTGTTTGAGGAACTACTTCTCAACTTCTCTCGTAGATGAGCTGGTTCTGACTTTAAGGTCACATCCCCCATGTCTTACTGACTTACCCACCAGCAGGAAAGGTTTCTTGTTCTACACAGAATTAAGAATATAAAACACAGAAATAGGCCTTTTGACCCAAACGGCCCATGCTGCAACTTTAATTCTACATGAGCCACCTCTGAAACTCACTTTTCCCAAATCCTATAGCTTATTCACTGATTTCTTGCTTGATAAGATTAGATAACCTAGAGTATGGAAACAGGCCATTCAGCCCAACAAGCCCACACTGACCCTCCGAAGAGCAACCCACCCAGACCCATTCGCCCACCCTATATTTACCCTGACTATTGCACTTTACACTATGAATAATTTAACATGGCCAATTCACCTGGCCTGCACATCTTTGGACTGTGGGAGGAAACCGGAGCACTCGGAGGAAACCCACGCAGACACGGGGAGAATGTATGGAGTTTGCAAAGTCATCAGAGGTTGGAATCAAACCCAGGCTATTGGCGCAGTGAGGCAGCAGTGCTAGCCACCATTCTTCTTGCACCTCTTCTATTTCCCCTTCCTGTAACTCCCTGTGGTACAAGGTTCATGCTTGCAAGGTTCTCTGGTTAAAGTCTTTTTGCTTGAACTGCCTATTAGATTCATTAGTGACTATCTATGCCAATGATTCTTCATTCCATTTTTATGAAACATTTTCACTATGCCTTCTCTATCAAATCTTTTAATACAAATGAATCCTTGCCTAACATTTTGATGCCTGGCCTAACAATTTCTTTTAAAAATTCTAAGGAGTTTCAATCAAATTAACCTTTAATTTTCTATATTCCATGGAATTACAAACCACTAATCCCTCTTCAAAACACAAAACATGAGAAGCCGAGTATTGTTCTGCTAATTCTGCACCACACTCCATCAAGGCTAGTTTAGATTACTTTACAGTGTGGAAACAGGCCCTTCGGCCCAACAAGTCCACACCCGACCCGCCGAAGCGCAAACCACCCATACCCCTACATTTACCCCTTACCTTACACTACGGACAATTTAGCATGGCCAATTCACCTGGCCTGCACATCTTTGGACTGTGGGAGGAAACCGGAGCACCCGGAGGAAACCCACGCAGACACGGGGAGAACGTGCAAACTCCGCACAGTCAGTCGCCTGAGGCGGGAATTGAACCCGGGTCTCTGGCGCTGTGAGGCAGCAGTGCTAACCACTGTGCCACCGTGCCGCCCACAGTTCTGCGGAAAATATCAAATAGAGAATTCTCAAGCCATGTGCGAAATAAATCTTGGTTTCCTCTAACAACAAATTTTAAACTGTAAATTCAATCTTGTTAAACCTTTGAATTTGGGTCCTAGCTTGGATTTAGGTTACTTAGGCATGGTCTGGACATGAGAGGGAGGCAGGGGTCCAACCATGCAGAATGTACTTCACTCGTGGTACATGGTATTAACATTTGTACTTACAACTTTTTTTAGGATATACAGTACAACTTCAATTATCTGAATGAGACGGGTGGGGAGTATTTTGTTCGGATAACTGATCTGATCATAATCAAGCAGTAATTTGAGTGCCGGTTATCGAACATGCCTCAGTTTTCCGGCAACGCACGCTACAATGCCTTTTAACTGATAACTGAGTTGCTTAGTGCCATTTTTACAGGACCTTGAGATCTTGTTTGGATAATCCGAAATTCAGGTAATTGATTTTCGGATAATCGAGGTTGTACAGTATTTAACAAAAGTACGGATTTGGATCACAGGTATAGACTTTAATCCCATCCCACTCACCCCATACCCATATTCCTTCTTGACACTGACCTGCCTCCCACTTTACAGGGCTCAGTGAGGAATGTTGGATAGCTCATGCTTGGACTTATCATAGACGAACACTTCAAGTCAATCCCATTGGTCACGCCAATAAGGTAGTCTGGCAGCTTTTACCGTTCAAGCTAGAAGTGGGCAAGCAGGCAGAGT
Organism: Chiloscyllium plagiosum; assembly: GCF_004010195.1. NCBI lineage: Eukaryota > Metazoa > Chordata > Chondrichthyes > Orectolobiformes > Hemiscylliidae > Chiloscyllium > Chiloscyllium plagiosum. The sequence goes on from NC_057725.1 coordinate 29,220,648, forward strand.
CTCCACTGGGGGTTCCCTCGTGCTCATCACAGGTGGTCCTCCCCACAAAACAAGACCCCCACCGTCTTAAACCCAGCCTGCCATGCATCCTTCACTCCCTTGCTGGAGGTATTGCCAGTTGTGACATTGTGATTTTTCTGACATAGTGCCTGAAGGAAAAGGCATAATGGATGGACAGTATTCTCTCAATCAGGTAAATGAGAGCTGGAGGCACTGCGGCCAGTTTGGTAGGTCCTGGTAAGGGGGAAAGTGTTGGGTTTGGTGAGGACAGACAACACCCTTCCAATAACAGCAGCCATTACAGACAAGTGGATGTGACCACTCCACAGTACATGCGAACAGGAGCCCATATTCCTAAACTTCTCCATTGACTGAAGCTGCCAAATACTCCTGGGTGCTCTCCCCACATGATGGAGAGTGAAATGCCAAAAGTCACAACATGAATGTTAACAGGCCACTAATTAGTTCAAGTGGCCGCTGGGCAGAACAGCCATTAGACACCATTCCAGTCATGAGCAAGGGCGATTAGGGTTAGGAAAATGACTACCTCCCACTAACGTCCATAGAGGAAAAATGCCCTCACCTTTCAGCTTGCCCCAAGGCTTAGAGTCATACAGCATGGAAACAGACCCTCTGGTCCAATTTGTTCATGGCAACCGATCATCCCAAGCTGACCTAGTCCCATTTGCCAGCACTTGGGCAATTTCCCTCTAAACCCTTCCTTATTCATAAACCCATCCAGATGCCTTTTAAATGTTATAATTGAAACGCCTCCACCACTTCCTTTGGCAGCTTGTTCCATACTTGCACCACCCTCTGAGTGAACAAGTTACCCCACAGGTCCTTTATAACTCTTTCCCCTTTCACTTTAAACCCATGCCCTAGAGTTTTAGGCTCCTCTACCGTGGGGGAAAGACCTTGGTTATTCAAACTATCCATGCCCCTCATGATTTTATAAACCTTTAAAAGATCATGCCTCCGATGCTTCAGAGAAAAAAAAGCCTATTTAGCTTTTTCTTTATTGCTCAAACTCTCCAGTCAGGTAAAGTCCAGCCCACATGGCATAAGGTTAGAGGAAGCAGGTTTAGAATGGAATTGAGAAGGAACTTCTTCACCCAGAGGGTTGTTAATCCATGGAATCCCTTGCCCAGGGAAGTAGTTGACGCTACTTCAGTAATTGCTTTTAAAGCTAAGGTAGATACTTTTTTGAAAAACAAAGGAATTAAGGGATATAGAGAAAACACTGGTAAGTGGAGGTGAGTCCACGAAAAGACTGACTGTGTGAAGTTTGCGCATTCTCCCCGTGTCTGCGTGGGTTTCCTCCGGGTGCTCTGGTTTCCTCCCACAATCCAATAATGTGCAGGTCAGGTGAACTGGCCATGCTAAATTGCCCGTAGAGTTAGGTGCAGGGGTAAATGTAGGAGAAAGGGTCTGGGTGGGTGCACTTCGGCGGGTCGGTGTGGACTTGTTGGGCCGAAGGGCCTGTTTCCACACTGTAAGTAATCTAATCTAGAGATTAGCCATAATCTTGCTGAGTGGCAGAGCAGGCTCGATGGGCCGGACGGCCTACTCCTGCTCAGAGTGTTTATGTTCTTATATATGTTCTAAGTGTGAATAGCATTGTAGATGGTACAGTAAAACCAATCCGAGCCTCATTATAACAAGGCTCAACAACCAGGGATGGTTGACAAATGCAGGGCAATTCCCATAATAGCAGTCCAGAAACAAAGACAAACAAATCCATTTAAGTACACCGAGTTAGGAACACAGGAACATCCATTTCAGCTAGCCTGTTCCACCTACCTTTCTAAATTCTTATTGTACCTGCATACTCATTTCTTGAGATTCTAAACAATGCACATTCCAGTTTCCGAGAACCATTTCTTCGGTGTGAACCACTTTGGTAACATATTCAAGAGAAATTGCTTGGATTTTTCCGGGTACAAACTAATTTTATTGCATCCAAATTGCTTTGCCTTGAACAAACTCACCTCTACTTTTTCAACTACTTGTTTTCCAAATGAGCAAACCTTGGTTGAGCAAGTGATTGTCATGTTTTCTGAGCTCTCATACTGACTAGTGACTCCATAAAATGCTCCTGCATCATCCTGAATATTACAATTCAGGTCAGCCTATTGGATGAAAACAAAAGGAGATATTTAAATCAGAAAACAGTTTCAGGAGAGGAAGCAAACACCATGCTTTGCCTTTCACAATGACAGAATATTACAAAGTGCTTAAGACCCAATGAAGTGCTTTATAAAAGTGCAGTAAACATGGTAATGTAGGAATTGCAGCAGTCAATTTGTACAAAGTAAGGTCCCCATAACAGCAAAAAGACAATTCAATTTAGTGTTGCTTGTTGTTGGATAAATATCGTTCAGGCAACAAGGGAGCACTGCTCTTTGTAAATGTGGTACCAGATAATCTTTCATATCCACCTGAGGCAGCGAGTAGTCCCTATCTCTTCCAAAAGACAGCATGCCCAGCAGTGTGGTACTCCCTCGATATGGTCAGGAGTTTCACAGGATTTTGTGCTCAAGTCTCTGGGGTTGACTTCCAATCCATGCCCTTTGAGCTCAGAGGCAGGAGTGCTACACACTGAGCCACATCCAAGACTTCATTGAACTTAGGGTGACACAGTGGCTCAACGGCTAGCAATGCAGCCTCACAGCGCCAAGGACCTGGGTTTGATTCCGGCCTTGAGCGATTGGCTGTGTAGAGTTTGCACATTCTTCCCCCCGGCTACATGGATTTCCTCTGGGTGTTCCAGTTTCCTCCCACACCCTAAAGATGTGCAGATTAGGTGGATTGGCCACATTAAATGGTGCCTGGCAAAGTGTAGGTATGGTGAATTAGCAATGGGAAATACAGGAATAGGGTAGGGGTCTGAGTGCAATGCTCTTTGGAGGGTCAATTGATTCAATGGACCAAAAAGCCTGCTTCCACACTGTAGAGATTCTATGATTCTGTAACATAAACTAAACAGCTCAGAATTGGGATGTTGCCAAAGTGCTCAACAGTCAACTAATTATTTTTGAAGTTCAGTCAGGGTTACTGTGACCTTCACTTTAACCTATCAGTACATGATAAGATCCAACAAACAGCAATTCAGATTGATCACTGGTTCACCTGATTTGGTGATCCAGATTGAAGGATGTTCGGGGAGAGCTGCTTTTTATTCCAAACAGCTCTGTGGGATCTTTTCATATTCAACTGATCGGAGAGGAATCTTGGTTGACCTCTGATCCCCCCACGATTACATTCAAAAGCCTCGGTCACGATCTCAAATCTCTGACATGATTTAGTGCAAGTGCTTACTAACTGTAAAAGATTACTAACTTTTTCTGAAGCTAATCTGCACCTGTAACAATTTGTGATGCTTCTGCATTGACAGCTTGTGTAAGATCAACACAAGATGTACACTATCCTTGGAGAACTTAGGTTTGAGGCAACAATTTGTACATTAGCTAATTGCTAATATTAACACATTATTTTTGTAAATGCCCAGGGCACACAAAAACAATTTTACATGTTTGCTTTCATGTCACTTGGCTATTCTGTCCAATTGAAATCGTAATCAGAGGGAGGGAGGGAGAGGGAAGGACAGCGAGCAAGCCAGAGTGAGAGAGGTCAGATTGCCAGCGTCTTAAATTTTTGACCATAATTGCTATCAGCTGTGGTACAATTACTTTTGGAAGGCTGTCACATACCATACATCCCTACTGCCTACAACAGCGAACAATAATGCTGTTGAACCTGGTTCAGTTTTCACAAGTAATGTACTGAATATTTTACAAACAAATTATTAATACTGACCATTCTGAAGAAATACAGAATTGACACTAGTTACAGGATAACACATGGTATGAGGAAGGGAGCAGCGTAAACGAAAAGCTGCCTGATGGAAATCCTGGAATAACACTAAGAGTTTGCCAAACTGAATAATGAAATTCAAACACCAAGGCCTTTTCGAAATCCAAGCCAGTCTAAACAAAATCATTATGCAGTGTACCAGATTATTTTTTTTTCCACCCTACAAATACAAGTTCCTATTTTTCCAATTCTTCCTCTTGTTTTCCTGGAATCAAGGTATTTGTTCTTCATGGTCAAAACCATTCCATGAAAGCCAACAGTCCTCTGACATTAATTCTTCAGTGGGTGGTACCTATGCCTTTCAGTAAAAATGTCATGAGTTCAAGTCTCACATCAGATGTCTAAACCCGGAAATTGTCCGAATCTCCACTTCCTACAACCCCACCATTGGAAGCTGTGAATTTCCGGTTGCCCAGACCCTAAGTTTTGGAAATCCCCACACAAATGGCTCCACCTGTCTCCTCTTATGGCTACAGAGCAGGTCACACAGGCTAGGAATTCTGTGGTGCGTAACTCACCTCATATTTCCCCAATACTTGTTCACCATCTACAAGGCACAAGTCAATACTGTAATGGAATACTCTCCACTTGTCTGGATAAGTGCAGCTACAACAACACTCAAGATGACTGACACCTTTCAGGTCAAAGGAACCAAATTTATTGCCACCCTATCTACCAACTTCAACATTCTCTCCCTCTACCATCAAGTGTACAGTGACAACAGTGCATACCACTTACAAGGTACATGACAGAAACTCACTAATGCTCCTTCAACAGCAGCTTCCACACTTAAAAGCTCTATCACCTGGATAAATAAGGATAGTAGATCACCCACACCATTTCTAAGCCACACATCATCCTGACTTGGAACCATCTCCCCATTCCTTCGGTGTCATTAGGTCAAAACCCTGAAACTTCCTTCCTAACAGCATTGTGGCTGTCCCTACATACCAAGGACTGCAGCAGCTTAAAAATACAGCTAATCACCACCACGTTTAGGGATGGTTAATAAATGTGTGGCTAACTACACATCTGAAGTATCAAGTGAAAAAGATACTCCATGAAACCTCTCTCGTACACCTTTTCTATGCATCAACTAACTTGCCCTAGTATTTTCTCGATTTCTTCTGTAATAAATTCTAACAGTACTCAACAAGACATTGAAAGATTCTACACAGGAGCAAAAAGAAAAGATTTTGAGGAGAGATTGCACAAAGTTGGCTTTTCGGAAGTTTTGGGTAATTTGATTGAACATTTTCAGGGTTTCAGAATAATTTGAAAGGGTAGGGAGAACGTTGTCCCTAGTGGTAGGGAAAAAGTGAAGGCAACTTTATTTAAATTCAGTGCCAAGTCATTCCAGAGAGAACTTTGGAAACTTTTATTCATGCAAGAAATAGGAAAGCTCTCTCAAAAACTATTAGATGGAAACTCAAAATCTGATAGAACAGTTTGGTTGACAAAGGCGCTTAGAGCCAAGGCAGATGGAATATAAACAAAAGAGGAATTGCTGACGAAACCAACAGGTCTTGCCGTAGGGAGAAAGCAGAGTTAAACGTTTTGAGTTCAGTGAGTATTCATCAGAACTGATATCAACTGTTTTCAGCATAAATACCCCTTTTTCCCAGCTGCTATTGGTCTAAAGATCTATTCTGAAACAACAACAACAATGGAAATATTGTTGTATTTCACAACGTTTTTTGTGTGTTGTGGGCACCCATGCAAAAACACCCCATGTACATTTTATATGGCTCATGTATAGTTAAATGCAACTCACATGGTCTCCAGCTTGATTAGATGATGAGTTAACTGTAACTTCCCGTGTCAGTAAATATCAAATAGATTAACCAGAAAAATCATGAGCTGAACAGCAGACCTTGTAAAATAATTCTTCAAACGTCAGCAAAATTATTGCTTTTTGATCAGGGAAGAAGTTTTACCAGACACTATAATCGTCCACTCATATATTCAACAAACAGCTGCTGGCTTTATGATGCTGTAGGAAATGTTTTTTCCAAATTTGTAGGACAAGAATGATTTGTGCATAAATATTATCAGAATTCACTTGGGTTAATGGAATTGGTGAGTTAAACCTTGGAGCAATTAACTAAACACAATAATTGGTTTTATTTTTAAAACGTTCCACAATTCAACCTGGACCTTACACCTTGTAACTGCTGAATCCATGTAGTCTCAAAAGAAACTTTAACTTATCCAAAACTCTGTTGACCACACCCTGCTTACCCATCATCCGTTTGTATACCAAAACTAACAAAATCCTTCAATGCCTTCTTTTCGAAATCCTCATTTAAAATTTCCACTTCCACCACGAATAGAATGCCCAGCACAGAAGCAGTCATCAGTCCGACAAGATTTTCCTCCTATTCTACTTCCTTTAACGACATTAATATATCTTTCCATTTCTTTCTCTCAAGTGCATTTAGCTTCCCTTAAAAGCAATTATGCTACAATAGATTGCACAAAATTGCATTTTTGTCATGCATTATTGCAAACAGTACATATGTACTCATGGTATCAATTAAGAGTTGATAGATAAAGAAGAAACAGCAATTCTTGATTCCATGAGTTATCTTATGCAAGCATAATTTGCAACTGAACATTAATTAGTACGCTGTGTACAAAATATAACATACCAAACAATGCCTTTATCTCATATTTCCTATACTATGCTCTTCCATTTGACTTCTACATAACTAGTATATCATCACCAAAATGCATTTTTCTTAAGAAGGACAATAGTCAATAAAATATGACATGATATATCTACCTCCCAGAGCATAAACCAATGCACCATATGCAAAAACTCACCTGTAAAGTTGCTAACCTACATCTGTCACCTCTTGGGAAGCCGGCCTGTCGTGTTCCCTGTTCAATCTGTTGTTGAAACCTTTAGTTGTTGGGAATTTATCTTTGCAAAGCCAACAATCCTGCTCTATAGCTCTCATCAACTTTACTGTTTGTGGAGTATGATGACTTAATAGTCACTTGTGTAAGTAGAAGAACTTTGAATTTGAAAAGTAAATATTTGTCAGGCTGCGGGGAGAGGAGGAAGAGGTGGTGCATCTAATTGGAGAGACTGTTCAAAGACATGGCAAAGCCACAACAGACCAAATGAGCTCCTTCAGTGCTAAGATTTTATGATTATCTACTAGATATTAACTTGGTGACACTGGTTTTTTTTTAAAAAAAGCAAAAATCTTGCTAAGAAAGCATGCCAGAGCTTCAAACCGAGCAAACACCAAACAGAAAGTCAATCAAATAAGTCAGTCAGTAGGGCCATGAGGTTTTCTCTTGGTCACTGGGCTCAAATGTGGGCGGCACGGTGGCACAGTGGTTAGCACTGCTGCCTCACAGCGCCTGATTTTGCAAGCTATTGAAGAGGCCACTAGATGGAGCTCTTTGCAGTTAGGAAGGAACAGGACTCAGGAGCTTAGAAAAATCTAAAATTCCTGGAAGGCCTAAAGTAAAACATTCCTGTTGCAGTCACAGTTAGGGATTGCCAAACAGGATTGCTGTGGGCATACAAACATTGCAGGGGATTTTTTTCCCCATGTTCTTTCAAAGAGTTTTATAGAGATGGCAAAATTACAGTGCTGGAGGCTATTCAGCCCATTTGTCTATGCCAGCTCTTTGAAAGAACAATCCAATTAGAACCACTCCCCAGAACTTCTCCCCATAACCCTTGTAAATCTTTCCCTGAATATTCATCAAATTCCTTTCCAAAGGTTACACTAAATCAGTTTCCACTACCATTTCAGATACCGCATTTAGATTAGAACAATAAGCCACATGAGACAAAGTTTCATCTCACCACTCATTCTCTGGTCAATTATTTAATCTTTGTGCTCTGGTTAGCTAACTGTTCCACTACTGTAAAATGTTTCTCCATGCCTATTCTATGAAACAGTTTCACCACACTGAACATCTCTAATAAATGTGTTAACTGTTGCTGCTCTAAGGAGACTCTGAATGAAGAACCACTCAATTAGACAGCAAGTGATCCATTTGATTGCCGACTGGTCACAGGAAGACAATGTGCTGCATGGATGGGTAGTTGGGTGATCAATGGAAACAGCTCCCAGTTTGGATGATGGAAGTGGTGCGGACATGAGATGAAACCTCCAGAAATACATCCAAGTGAAGATTCTGTAACGGAGATATCTGTAGCTCAAACTGTACTGTCACACTAAAGGTGAAGTCGCCAATGTCCTACCAGACCACAGGGCTGGCTCTCTCATTATAGAGAGACAACTGACAGTGATTAATCTAAGGGCCACCACTCCTCAGATGAGGGGAGAGATTGAGAATGAGAATCCTCCATGGTAACTTCAGCCAGTATGGGAACTGTACTCAGACTGTTGCTGTCAGCATGCATCACAAACCAACCATCCAGCCAACCGAGCTAACCCCCTAAAAATAAATATGGAGCGCTTCACAAATTTGGGTGGAGATAATTAATTGTAAGATCCAGCAGCAGGTATATAACTTAGTTAGAGCTTTACCAACACCAGATGGCTGACAATATCCGATAAACATCCTAAACTTTATGAATAAATATTTTGATGTTGTCATTGTCAGTGTGCCGGTATATATTTTTAAATCTTGTTGAAAGAAACTTCATGTCTTCAGGTCAGGGTGAAATCCGACTGAGACAAAATTCTTGTAGTTAATAAAACTTTAGCTGACCAGCTTAGTGCTATGCTTTATGGATAAAGTTTCACCTATATGATTAGAATTCCAGAAGGAACCAACATTAGTGAGAAGGTACTCCAACATCTAAAAGACTGTAGCTGGGCATTGCAGCAGTAAACTAGGAATGAAAGAACACATTTGCATTTACGTTGTGCTTTTCACATCCTGAACATCCGAAAGTATGTACTTCAAAACCACAACGTTATTTTCCTGATTGTAGTGAATGAATTCACAGCACTGAAACAGGCCACGTGACACAAACTGCCCCCGTGCTTGTATTTGTGCGCACTCTCACTCTTCTTGACCTAACAGTGTTGGCATACTCTTTTTTCACCCTCATCATCTCCCTTTACATCCACCTGAAGTACAGATGGAGACTTGGTTCAATGTCTCACCTGAAAGATAGTACTCCCTCAGCACTTCTCACACTTACCCAGAATTTCACAAGGAAAAAAGCATTATGGGGTCCTTTCCCATATAGTTCTTTAAGGCCACCTTTCTTCTCTGGGAACTTATCGTAAATTTGGCGAATATCCACAGATTCAAGCAAAGGGTCGCTGTAGGAATGGTTGGTCTGTCCAATATGTACAAAGAGGTGTTTGTTGTACTATTATGAAATAAAAAAGTTACAAAGTTAATACTTTTAAAAGAGTCAATCCAACCCTAACCCTATCGGCTTGCAAACTAGAAGGTTGGAGGGTAGTTCACAGGCTTGGGCAAATAATCCAAATAATGAGAGTTCAAATCCTATTGTGCCAGTTTAAATTCCAAACTAACCCAGCATAAATAAAATCTAGGAAATTGAAGAAAGTGACCATAAGCTGTCGGAATGCTAGACAAACCCAACCTGGTCAACAATGTGAATTTATGGAAGGGAAGGTGCCATCTTTATTCATTCTGGCTCTGACATGTGACTGCAGGCCCATACTAATGGGGGTGATTCTTAGCTGTCCTTAGAAATGGCCTACCAAAACAACAAAGGAAACAGAAGATGAAAAATAATTGGAAGCCATGCCACAGATTCCAAAACCATTACCAAATTAAGTAATATACGTGCATCCTATCATAATCATTGATCAGCATTTTGGACTTACTGTTTTAAAACAACTTCAAGACTGAATTAGGTTTGAGAATAATGTAGGAAGTTAGTCGACAATAACCCTGATATTTAACACAGCACTGCCAAGTTCTCCTTCCTGCTCTTTCAACAGAGATATTAGGCCACTGAAAACAATGGCTCTGAGAACCTTTGGGAGGCATGGATGGGACTATTTGGTGGAGGCTCATTAAACCTCCTACAAAAAAACATCACTACTTTTAAAACCAGCATGTTTGTGGAGAAAAACTGAGGGAATCACAAGTCAAAAATTCGTGATGCTTCAGGTTGCTATACTCAAGATATACAAGTTGCAGTGTTGGATGTGCAGGTTGCAGCATCATAACCTTCAGATGAAAAGGAAAGAGGGGTTTCTGGAAAGATGATATACTCAAATAGTCTTTAAGTGACTTACTGAGTCTGGGTCCCTCTGCTGTTCAAGAAAGGCCGAGAATTCCACAAGTCTAAGTTTGGAAGTTCCAATAGATCGGCCTTGCCATGCTGGTACTGAGGGAGTTGGGGCAGGTGTGGATTCGTAACCTGTATACACAAGATACAACAAAAATCTGTCCTTGGAACATATAACCATAACATGAGACTATAGAATCATACAGCATAGAAAGCTATTTGTTACACTCTATTAGCAGTGGCTCTGCGAAATAATTATCTTTTAGTTGTTCCAAGTGGTCACTTAGTTGCATCAAACTCTATCAAGCAATTCAAGAATGCAGTAGCCAACCCATCTATTTTTTCCAGGAAACCCAAGTTTTCAATAATATTAAAAATTTAGAAGCAAGAACTATTTTGGATAATCAACAAACCATTGCACCTTTGAAGCAACAATGATCAGAGAGCATATCACAGATGAGCTGGGTCTCAAGCAGGTATTCAGAAATCTCATGAGGGGTTTAGAGAGGAAGAGTGAGCAAAAGGCAGCAAGAGCAAAAAGGGTGGGACAGGAGAAAGAGAGATTAAGAGGAATATGGACGCAAGAGCTTTGAAGATTAAAGTGCTTCTTACCTGAAATGGATGTTGTAACTGCTGGTTGGCCTGCATACGGCTGCTGAGCAAAGGGCTTCACACTGGGGCAAGATGAAGATGAAGTAAACATTACTGTATGTCAATTGTCACAACAAACCTAATATAAACAAATAACTCTGCACTCTAAATTTCAATGAGCTAGTATGCAGTGCATAGATTCAAACAAGATCTATCCCAGGATTGAAATGAATCTAATGTGGTTCTTAGCACCCAACACTAGAAATATGATCAGACATTGCATACATTGGCATTGGATACGCAAAAGGATGTTCCTATTCTTACTTGTCGAATTGCCATTTGAATTTCATGGGCTGATTTGCACACAGAAAGCGCGTACAAATAGTAATGTTGGCTCAGGGAGCTATTTTGGTCAGGATACTAGGAAGCACTCTCCTGCTCTAATTGAAGTTAAAAATCACACAACACCAGGTATGAGTCCAACAGGTTTAACTGGAAGCACTAGCTTTCAGAGTGCTGCTCCTTCATCAGATAACACAACCACCTGAAGGAGCAGCACTCCGAAAACTAGTGCTTCCAGTTAAACCAGTTGGACTATAACCTGGTGTTGTGTGATTTTTAACTTTGTACACCCCAGTCCAACACCGGCAACTTGTTGGGCCGAAGGGCCTGTTTCCACACTGTAATGTAATCTAATCTAATCTCCATATCAGGGGTCTGATTTGAAATAGTGACATGAGTTTACTTACTGCTACCAGCAGGGGCAGACTTGGCCCTGTTTAACATCACTCATCAGAAAGACAGCATTTCCAACAGAGCAGTATTTCCTCAGTACAACAATAGCAGGGTCAGCTTTGGTTACAGGTTCTAGCTTCTAGAATTGGCATCTAATTCACATTAGATGAGAATGCAACCTAATAAAGTGACATCTATACATAAAATCCCATGCCAAACTTAGCAATTTTAAAATATATCCAAATTTGCACGTTCAGAATTGTTTAAAACAGTGATTGTGATAATCTTGAATGCATTATCTAAAGCTCTGCTAAAAGCAGATCTAATGCAACTTTCAAAAGGAAATTGGGTAAATATTTGAAAAGGTAATATTTACAGGACGGTGGGTAAAACAGCAGCGCAAACAAAACTAACTGGATCACTCTTTGAGAGACAAAAATCGTGTCACTGGAAAAGCACAGTGGGTCATGCAGTATCCGAGGAGCAGGAGACATTTCAGGCATAAGCTCTTCATCAGGAATGTGTGGGGGGTGGAGCTGAGAGATAAATAGTAGGGTGAGGATGGGGTTGGGGGAAGGTTGCTGGGAAGGCAGCTGAGGGGTGATTGTGACAGGTCGGTGTCATGAGGGGGGTGAAGCGGATAGGTAGGATAGATTAAGAGGGTGTTAGGGTGTTGCCAAGTTGGAGGGTGGTACCTGGGAAGAGGTTGGGGTTGGAGGAGTGGGGGAGAGGGGTTTGGAAACTAGTGAAGTAGTTTAAAAAACAGCAAAGCAAATGTTGAGAGGCAATTTCTAGCTTTGTACAGTGGTGTAAAGCTCACACTTATAGAATCTGGGAAGGTTGCGATTCTGGTGATGACAGTTTAAGAGCAGGATGCTTTATTTATAAGTTTCTGAAGTGGGTGGTGCTTGAAAAACCTTGAATGAATAAACCACGATATGACATCCCACTACATTAGACAGGGGACAACAAGGACGATAGTGGGACTCAGATGGGAATATACTTGCAACTCAAATAAGTCTTGGTCGAACTTGCACTATTTACTTACTCCTGTGAGGATCCTGGTTGTCCTGTTGGTATCACACTGTGCCAGAACTAAAGAAAGCATAAAACATGTTAAAGAAACATATAACACTCAACATGAAAACAATATTTTAATATTAAAACATAATGAAATAAATCACAGAACACGGCAGAGTTGGATGCCAACAGAGAATCACTAAGTTTTTGGATGCTGCCTCCACAGAGTCGTGAAAACCTGCAGCACAAGAAGAGGCCATTTGGTCCATTGCCCTGGCCCTTTGAAAGAGTGGTTGAGGACACTACACAGACCAGATACTTTGCCTTTACACAGGCTGGCCAGTTTTAAAATGGTTCAGACATCACTAATGCAACCAGCGATTACAGGGAGAGAGAGGTGTTGGAGACCACCCAGCCTGCCCACACTTAAGGTCTTGCTAGTACACCTTCACTTGGAGCTTGCTCAAGCCAATTTGGGGGGGGGGGGTTCTTTTGGCATTTCTGGCCTCTTTCCCTCTCCATTTTCCCTCAATTGTTTTACTTTCCCTCCTGTCACTTTCCCTGTTGCTTTCCTGCATCAGTAGGACTTTCATGCACACACTCTTGGAAGAACACAGGTGTAGAGGTGAGGCGTGAGCACAGAGACAAATGGAAACAAGGAGCAAACAGGAGCATAGGGTGGCTTGGTGGCTCAGTGGTTAGCACTGCTGCCTCGCAGCGCCAGGGACCCAAGTTTGATTCCAGCCTTGGGCGACTGTCTGTGTGGAGTTTGCACATTCTCCCCGTGTCTGTGTGGGTTTCCTCCGGGTGCTCTGGTTTCCTCCCAAGTCTAAAGATGTGCAGGTCAGGTGAATTGGCCATACTAAATTACCCATAGTGATAGGTGCATTAGTGGGGAATGGGTCTGGGTGGGCTACTCTTTGGAGGGTCGGTGTGGACTTGTAGTGTCAAAGGGCCTGTTTCCGCACTGTAGGGAATCTAATCTATTTCTTTTAGGAACGTGAGGAGGTGGGAGGCCATCCAGTCCCTTGAATCTGTACTGTAATTTTTAGATAACATCTGATCTCCTCCTCAATTCCACCCTCAACTACAGGAAGAATATCATTAAATTGGAGAAGGTTTAGAAATCAATGACTAGGATGTTGCCAGAAATGGAGGTTCTGAGTTATTAAAAATAGACTGGAAAGACTAGGACCTTTTCCACTGGCATGTAGGAGGCTGATGGGCAACTTTATAAAGATTTATAAAATCATGAGGGGCAGAGATAAGGTGAATAACAAGGGTCTTTCCCCAGGATGGGGGAGTTCAAAACTAGGGGATACATTTTTTAAGATGAGAGGAGAAAAATGTAAAAAGGACATGAGGAGCAACTGTGTTTTTAAACACAGTTGTGTGGAATGAACTGCCAGAGGAAGTGATGGATACAGGTACAGTTACAACAGTTAAAAGACATTTGGATGAATATGGGACTAAGAAAGGTTTGGAGGGATATGGGCCAAACGCTGGCAAGTGGGGTTAATTTAATTTGGGAACATGGTTGGTGTGGACTAGTTGGACTGAAGGGTCTGTTGCCATGCTGTATGACTCTGACTTTAAACTCTTGATATCTTTAACAATAACTTTCCACCTTGGTCTCAAAAGTATCAATTTATGTCTACAATCTCTAGTTTTTTGGGGTAAAGAGTTCAGGATTTCCACTGGCCTTTCTAAGAAAAAAACTTGCTTCCTGATTTCACTCAACAAGCTGGCTCCAATTTGAAAATGGCATCTTTTTTTCCTATATTCCTTACCAAACAACATAGTTCCTCTTTGCCTACTCAATCAAATCTCACATTTTAAACACTTCGATCAGTTAACCCATCAACTCCGTGGGAATACAACTGACATTTACATAGCACCTTTAGAAAACCAAGTTCAAACAACCTATGCTCATAACTTAATCTTTTAAGCACCGCCTCTCCCCCCCCCTCAACAATAAAGAGTAGTATGAGACAGACTCCATTGGAGGTACTGCCTTGCTTTAAAACTAATTGACTTACCCCAGGTGCTGCTTGAAAGGATGGGCGGGCAATACCTGGTAGGCCCAGTTTATGCTGGATGGTTGTTGCTGATACAATCTGTGCAGAAGACATTGCCGCCATACTCTGAAGGGCTTTATCCTTCACTGCTTGATCCTGGGATACAACACAACACAACACACTCTTACACTCATGTTTCAACACAAAGCAAAGTGCTACTCCCTGAATCTAGAGCTGCATGCTTCACCCAATTACAAAGAATAGCTTCCAGTATATAACTGTCTTTTAAATGGAGAAACATATTAAAGTTTGAGAGAAGATTTGTAGCTCGGGTGCTCGCTGCTGTGGTTCTGTTCGCCGAGCTGGAAGTTTTTGTTGCAAACGTTTTGTCCCCTGTCTACGTGACATCCTCAGTGCTTGGGAGCCTCCTGTGAAGCGCTTCTGTGGTGTTTCCTCCGGCATTTATAGTGGCCTGTCCTTGCCGCTTCTGGTTGTCAGTTCAGCTGTCCGCTGTAGTGGCCAGTATATTGGGTCCAGGTCTATGTGTTTGTTGATGGAGTTTGTGGATGAGTGCCAAGCTTCTAGGAATTCCCTGGCTGTTCTTTGTTTCGCTTGCCCTATAATGGTAGTGTTGTCCCAGTCAAATTCATGTTGCTTGTCATCTGCGACCATGTTGAGAGCTGATAGTCAGACTATCAAGATGATTGGGATAAGGGAATCCCGGATGTACTTTTTGCGATCAGAGATGCACCAAATGAATCGACCAAATTCAGTCCATTTGAATTAAATCGTGGGCATGAAGTGAGAGGACCATTAAAATTGATTAAGGAGAAGTTAGTCAGTCAGAATTCAGAGACTACACATTCAGACTATGTGTCAAATTTTACAGAATAATTCAATAGAGCTGGGGAGTTGGCTAGACAGTGCTTAGAAGTATCACAGCATGCAACGAAACAGAAAGTGGACAAGAGTTCACAATTTTGCTGTGGTTCTGTTCGCCGAGCTGTAAGTTTTTGTTGCAAACGTTTCGTCCCCTGTCTCGGTGACATCCTCAGTGCTTGGGAGCCTTCTGTGAAGCGCTTCTGTGGTGTTTCTTCCGGCATTTATAGTGGCCTGTCCCTGCCGCAGGGAGAGGCCACTATAAATGCCGGAGGAAACACCACAGAAGCGCTTCACAGGAGGCTCCCAAGCACTGAGGATGTCACCTAGACAGGGGACGAAACGTTTGCAACAAAAACTTCCAGCTCAGCGAACAGAACCACAGCAGAAACATATTAAATCTGGTTGTGAATGGCAATTCAGTCATTCCCACAAAGTCAAGTGAAATTACCCAAATAAACGTCCTGTACCAGTCCTTCTTTTGCATCTTCTCTGCTCTTGTGCAATGAGATGTGTTCAAATAACCATATAGCACATGAGGAGGTCACCCAGCCCCAATGATTATACTGGTTCATTGAAAGAACTATCCACTAATTCCACCATCTTGACTCTTGTCCCATTACTCCACAAATAACTTCTGTTCAACAGTATATTTAAACTCCTTTTGAAGGCTTCTATTGAATCACCTTCCTTCAGGCAGTGTATTCCAAATTATAACATCTCACTGCTCGTCCTTTCTCAATTATCTTTTGTGCTCTGCTCACTGGCCTGTTTGCTAATGGAAACTGGAGTTTCTCACTATCTTCTCATATTAAAACCCTTCAAATAATTAAGCTTAATGTTCTTTTTAATCCAAATATTGTAATTAGATATGTGTTAGGTGCAGCATTGGAGGTTCTACTGTTTATTGTTATTTAATGAATTGAAACTATTTTTACAAAACAGATGCTTCAGAAATTGTTCCCAAATTATAGCACACAATAACTGTTTACTGCATTCAAGTGACTTTCCAATGCAACACAAGTATTTACACATTTATTTGAAATGGGTGGACGTAGTGGATACTTAAGATGGTGCCTGGAATGCCAATCAAGCAACATTCTACATCTGGGCAGTGTTGAGCTCATGTATTGAAACTGCATTTATCCAAGCAAATGAAGAGTATTGCTCAACTGTCCTGCCTTTTGCCTTGTAGATGGTGGACAAGTTTTGGTGAGTCAGGAAGTGAGTTACTCCCCACAGACATCCTACCCTCTGACCTGCTAATGTAGTGTTAGTTGTCATGTGATTTATCCGGTTATGTTTCCAGCAAATGCTGGTGGAAAACTCAACAAAGTAATGGAATTGGGTGCTACAGGATGGTGGTCAGGCTTTCTTTTCTTTTAGATGTAGGTGCAAGTCAAAAACCAAAACTGAGATGCACGAGATGATTTGTGTCAACAGCACAGCAAAGAGACCAGGAGAATAGGTGAGCTGTGCAGAACAGGAAACTTTAGCAGTTTTTATCAGAGTGAAGGAGTAGACTGTGCAATGTGTCTCAGCACTGAAACATCAGGGAAATGACAAAGAACCATCGCACAATTGATTCAGCCTCCATCCACACTGCCCTGGATGAAGAATGCTGCACTGTCAGACAGGTAGTCTTCTAGATTAGATTAGATTACTTACAGTGTGGAAACAGGCCCTTCGGCCTAATAAGACCACACCGCCCCGCCGAAGCGCAACCCACCCATACTCCTACATTTACCCCTTACCTAACACTACGGGCAATTTAGCATGGCCAATTCACCTGACCTGCACATCTTTGGACTGTGGGAGGAAACCGGAGCACCCGAAGGAAACCCACGCAGACACGGGGAGAACGTGCAAACTCCACACAGTCAGTCGCCTGAGGCGGGAATTGAACCCGGGTCATTAAATCAATGCTATGTGTCTGCCCCCTCAGTTGAAGGTAAAAGGACCCCATGGCCTCATTTCTAAAAAGTAGGGGAATTTTACTTGGTTAATTTTTATTTCTCTGCTATCTACAACTGGCCATTTGTCTCAATGCAGTTTGGTATGCATAAATTTGCTGATGCATTGGTTTATATTAAAACAGGAACTGCATGCCACAACTTGAAAAAGGAACATATGCAGATGTGGAAAGAGATCGGGAGTGGAACTAATTGGATAGCTTTCATATAGCCTGCACTAACAGGTAGATGCAATGGTCTCATGTGTTGTGACATTTACTGATACATCTTTTAAACATAATGCAAGACCAAAAATAATCAAACAAGTCCAAAGATGTGCAGGTCAGGTGAATTGGCCATGCTAAATTGCCCATAGTGCTGGGTGCATTAGTCAGAGGGAAATGGGTCTGGGTAGGTTACTCTTCAGAGGGTCGGTGTGGACTGGTTGGCCGAAGGGCCTGTTTCCACACTATAGGGAATCTAATTTAATCTAAAAAATATCTCTGATCAAGTTATTACTAAAATATGGTCTTTCTACAAAACTAAAACTGAAAGCATGAAAGCATGCTTCACAATACATAATTAAACAATTAAAAAACTGACTAGTGGACAGCAGAAGCAATATATTGACTATTTTAATTCACACTTATGCCATTTCACACATGATGTGTCAAATTAGTCATGAATCTCTTGGTGAACTAACAATGTAGGTCCAGTTGTACATGTAATGTGTGTTATACACTTAAAATAAAAGGGAATTCCAATTTAATTCTGCTCTTATCCTTCAATATCATAACATCTTAATGCGTAATTCCCCAACTGAACAAAGGATGCTGGATATCGTGTCCAACAAACATTGCTTTATGGGCAAATCTGGAGTGCTAGCAGGCTGTTTGATTGCAGAGGCATCAATATGCTCAGTAAACATGCGCTCATCCAAAATCTCTCTTACCTATCATCCTGGCGCTGACTGACGTACATTGATAACAGGTCCGTCAATGCTTCAATTTTACAACTCCTATCCTTGTTTCAACTCTCTGCACAGCCTCATCCCTCACTTCCTCATTTTCTGTAACATCAACCAGCCCTCCCCAGATTTGAGCAGTTCTTTTATTCTGGCGTCCTACGCAGAACAATTTATTTGCACCAACAGTAGTGGGTGTGCATTGGGACCCCTGAGTCCTGTGTTCTGGAGCTACCTTCAACTACCAGAATTCTTCTTTCTCTCTCACTGTCCCCCTTTAAGGTCCTGTTTAGAAACAGTTTATTTAACAAAGCTTTGATGATCTGTTCTAATACATTCTTTTACGGTCTGATACCAATATCTGTCTGATACGTGTTGTGAAATTTTAGTACATTAAAGGTGCTGTATAAGTGCAATCTGTGTTGCAGCTGTTGTCAGCCACCTCTCAAGTCATTCACTCCGTTGCAAGAACTCCAGTTAATTCCTCTCCACCCAACTCTTTGTCCCACAGTCAAAATGTCTTAAGGCCTAGTGTGGAACCCTCATACCGAATAAGATTTTACTTTTGATTATGGAAAGATTCATTTTTGATCTTCTGTTTAAAATTTATTGCAACATGGACATAATGATTGCTCCTCGTGCACTACCCAACTAAAAACAGTAAAGCTAGAATCTGTGTTTGCGATCTTTTAAATGCAAATGTGTTACTGCAAAAAGCCCAGGTTCATGTGCTGTAACCGTTGTCATCTCATTCAAATACAGCAGAACTCTATGCATCAACAAGTTAACTAACAAGAACAGATTGTTGTGGTCAGCCCCTCAAACCTGCTCTGCCATTCAGTCAGGGCAGTCAATGGGTAATGTGCATCATTTGACTCCAAAAAGCCCCCTTGGTTCCATAATATTTAACAATCCCTGTTGCTATCAAAATTTTATGGAGTGTAAGACAACTTAACACTTCTGATCTGTGGCCTTTCTTCAGAACAATCACAGAGTCAAAATGTTAACTCTGCTTCTTTCTTCACAAATGCTGCCTAGCCTGCTGAGGACTTCCAGGGTTTTCTGTTTAATTTCCACGATGTGCTGCTGTTGTAAAAATCCAGCAACCTGTCTTGAAATTTTCAAATTGGCCCAAGAGCTTGCTTTCTTGTGTGGAGAACTATTCTTTGGCATTTCCCCTGAACAGTCTACCTCCAACATTTAGCTGATGCACTTCACTCCCACCTCCCAAACATCAGTGTAAATAGATTTCAACAATGACATAATTTGGAGATGCTGATGTTGGACTGGGGTGTACAAAGTTAAAAGTCATACAACACCAGGTTATAGTCCAGCAGGTTTAATTGGGAGCACTAGCTTTCAGAGCGCTGCTCCTTCATCATACATGAAGGAGCAGCGCTCCGAAAGCTAGTACTTCCAATTAAACCTGTTGGATTATGACCTGATGTCGTGTGATTTTTAACAATGACATAGGTGTCTTAAATCAAATCAGTGGAACGCTGCCAATAGTTCAGATGTCCAGCACATACAACTGTTGAAGTCCTACTGTGGATGGACAGCCTTGGAATTTGGGACAATTCTCATTTCAGGGCTTGAGATGAACATGTTTAAACATCAGAGTCAAGCAATTAGCTCATATATGGCAAGCTGGCAAGTGGGGGAGGGGGGGACAGAGCAGGGGGCATGCAGGGTTGTCAAGGAACGAGCAGGCTGGCATGCGGACCACCGTAACCACTGTATCAGAACGGCAGGCAGCAGCAGCAAGCCTTCCCAGAGAGAATAAACCTCTCTCACGTACATAATTCTAATTAGCCAAGCAAACAACAATTTCTCCCAGACACCCAAGCACTCGGATAAAGTACAAAATGAATAAGCATCAGTCTTTTGAAAATACTTACCATGTTCGTCACCTGTTTGCAATAATAGATAGTTCGTTAAAATATTTTTGGATGATAGAATAAATAAAACCAAATTACATTTGTTTTTAAAAAAAAATCTCAACAGCAAATTGATACAAAATGGCAAAACTGTTCTGGATTTTCTCCTTGTGTAATTTAATGACACCAGTAAATACTGCCCCTTTATTTACCAATGACACACGGATAGTCCATATGTTACCATTTGTTCAGCATCAGCATCAGCTGCCTGCTTGTAAATGTCCAATTCAATCACAGCACCAATAGGAAGAAATAGCAGCAAAATTGTTCTTGTTGGTTTTAAAAGCTTTGTCCAGCTGTCTGACTGTTTGATCTGCGTAGTTACAAATTGCTCTCGTCACAAAGTTAATAATTGTTGCCCTCTTCTCCCTTCAGCCATCACCACCAGTCCACCAAAGAAACACACACAGAGGAAAACTGTGACTGCTTTGCTTCCCATCTCTAACACCCCATTCCAGGAAAAGCAATGTCCCAAAATAGTGGATTTAATGACAGAAGCTAAAGGGCAAAAAAATTAACTCAGGCACCGACTGAGTGGACAGCTTGGTAGAACAGTCTGCTTTTCTTTTAAAGAATTTTGTTTTTGTTGAAACTCATTTTTGCTCTCTCGTCATAGACCTACACAGGAGGAGGCCATACCACCCATTGTCAGTTCTCTGGAAGAACAATGTACTTACTTCCATTCCCTTTCTTTCTCACAGCCTTGAACATTTTTTTTTCAAATTATATGTATTTCCAATCCACTTTTAAAATTTACTTTTAAATCTACTTCCACCAGCATTTAGCAAGCACCTTCCAAATCATTATAACTCTCACTCATTCTCCTATCTGGTTCTTCCATGAACTATATTAATGATTTGGAGGAGCCGGTGTTGGGACTGCGGTGGACAAAATTAAAATTCACACAACACCAGGATGTAGTCCAACAGGTTTATCTGGAAGCACTAGCTTTCAAAGCGCTGCTTCTTCGTCAGATCGAGGTCCACAGTGGTGTTACACTTCTGTCATTGGAAACAAGTTCTCCTTACTTACTCTATCTCAATCCTTCACAATTCTGTTAAATCTCTCCATGACTTTCCCTATCTTAAGGAGAACAATTCCAGTAACCCCAGCCTCTGCGTATGAATCTTTTATCCCTGGTAACTAACATTATATAAATATTCTTTGTGCTCTTTCTAAAGATTTGTTTTTGTAATTTTTTTCCACATTTATCTATGTCAATGATGGGGCTTAAAGCAGCTACCAACATGAGGTTCCTTAGGGTATATTTCAGTGCCTGACACCTTTTGAATGTGATAAAGAACAACTTCACACAAATTTAAAATATCTGCAACATACATGGTAACATGTCTCAGAAATAAACAAAGAGGAATGGAAATAATTCCAATTCGTATATAAATACCACATATTTTGTATAACAATTCAAAAATACTTGTGAAACAGTAAAAAAATCCAGGACAGTTAGGATCAATATCAGCAGAAATTTTAAAGCTCTTGAAATTGCTTTCAAAAATGAATTGAATCATTAAAACTTTGTTAAATCAGATAAATTTTGAATTATCCCTTTCCCCACTAAAATACTAAAAAGCTTTGCATAAACAACTTGTGCTGCAGAGACTCCCAAAAATGACTGAATAACTCTTGTGCCTTGTTGTTGCTTTTTATGCTAAGTAACTTTCTATTACAGCAAATGTAAACAAAACAGAATGGCGTACAGCATTTGTTTCTTTTTCTCTTCCTCTAGACCTGCTTTCTAATTTGCTTTTCAGTGGAAAGAAAGCGGTTAGTACAAAAAAGCTAGCTGTGTCAGCCAGGCAACAGCCAATACCCATGAAAGAGCGTGCATACATAGCTACCCCAACATAATGCATAATGAGCATTAATTAATCCTTTTCATTGTGTAGCGAAATGCTGCTGACCTCACATTCAAGGAGTTGTGTTTTCTTTTTGTGTATAAATTATTAAAACCCTCTTCTTTTAGTAACGTTAGTGGAAAGTTTTTGGCATGGTCTTGTGTGCGCTTGATAACTAGATGAAGTGTCAAAATACATTGCTACCTTCATCCGAGCACCATACACAATAAGACATACCGTACACAACTACTCTCATTCCTCCTAAGTAAGCTATCCTCTTGCTTTCCGGGTGATAATTGAACAATTCCAGGAGTGTTGCAATCTTACTTTTCACTCTGGCTTATGTGGCAAGAAAATCTCAAATGTTAAAGTTTGCTGACAGTGGGAGGGTGAGGGGCAAAAGTGCGAGAATGTCAGGTGCATGATCGGGTGAGGTGGTGGAGGGAGGGAGAGGGGTGTCCTACATTTCATCCAGCTCACAATGCATTTACACAGAATGTGTTTTTGAATGATAGAGTTAGTGGGGAAGTTTGCAGAAATTTCTCTTTGATGGTCCAGTACAAATCTCAGTTAGACTGCTCACTTATATAAGTTTTTTTATATTGCTGTTATTGTATTAATTCCTTCAGTACCTACTGCTAAGCACTTTCTTTTTAAAATGTAATAAATCATGACTGGGTCAATCATCAAGTACAAATGCACTGATGGTCAAATTCTATAAACTCAGATTTTAACCTCTGACTATGCAAACTACTGCAATCATGCTAGTTTAGACAAGGATCGCTTTCGTATGCATGTTCACAGTGTAAAAATAGGATCTGATTATAGTGAACTATAACAAAACAAATTCCCTCAATAAACCCTTCATGAGTCCTGGTATCCTGTGAATCTATATAATTGTTCCAATTGAAAAGTGTTTTGTTATAATTAGGAAGTGCTTAAGCTTTTCTCCTCAATGCTCTAATGGCACAGTGGTTGTGATGGGAGGGACTTAGACTCACACCAACACTTTCAATGTGCATTCTAATGCACAAGTAAACAAGAATAAAAGAAACAGGAGTTGCAATAGCCCATTTGACCCTTCAATCCTGTTCTGCCATTCAATGAGAACGTGGCTAATCTTCTAGCTCATCTCTGCTGCTCAGCACTATCCTCATATACTTCAATTCCCTTCCCAACTAAAAACCTACCAACATATGTTTTGAATAGGCTGAGCGTCCATATCTCTCTCAGGCAGTGAATATGGTATGAATATGACAAGAATTTATATTTCTGGTGCACTCTGGCAAACTTGCTTCCAGGCTTACACAAGATCAGACACGTTCTGTAAACTATCAAGAGTGCCTTAATATAATAACTTCCCCACCCTTTGAAGATGACCCCTTAATTATTTCTCCTTTGTCTCATCCTGCCTCATTAAAAAGAGGTGTCAATGCCCTCAAACCAATTTGTTTACCAGTGCTGCCCGTGATCAATGTTCAAATGGGCCAACTTTCTCTTTATGTTCTCGTGGGGAGAAATTATAATTAACTCCCCCTGCCTCATCTCGCAGCTGGCTTGGAACACTGAAAGCTCTTCACAAAAATATGTTGGCTTATTTGTATATGAGTTCTCTTATTAAATATCAAAGTAAAAAATCCAAATCTTTCACCTGGGCTACAAATGAAGAGAGAGAAAGCTGAAATACCTCTTGGAAGTACGATAAGGTTGAGGTGCTGGGGGGGCATACATATGTGAGGACAGGCTATGGAGGATCAAATGGCCATTAGTTGATGGGGCATAAAAAGAATTTGGGGCTCTGTGCCTGGCTTACTGTGTGTGTAAAGGCTGTTCCTGTTGCATGCCAAGTGTATCTGGCAAAGCAGAGGCTGGAGGGAAATGACAGAAAAGTACTAGGGCTTTTTTTTCCTACCACTAGATGGTGTAATGCCAGAGGCAAATAAGCCAGTGCTCCAAAAAAACTGAAATTGTTTTTCTAAAGAATTAGGATCTTTGCATGAGAGGATCTGAATAACTATGTCACCTCCTAGCACATGTACATTGTTTTAAGGAGCAGTATGTACAGAAAGCGATGGATTCCCACTGGTTCCCTGTAAGCTACGTGGTTAAGCTAGAACTGATTCTGAGTCAGTCACCAGCTGCCAATCAATCTTGCCAGCATGTTCCTCTCACTACATTCAAAAAACCAGATGCCTCCTGTATTTAACAAGCCCAACACAGCTAGGCCAGCTTGTTATCTTCTTCTTGCAATTTAGCATATCTGTTGGGATAGTTTTCTAAAAAAAACTGACTGCTTTTATTTTTCTTCAGTGTCACAATTTTTAACCCTCTGAACAATTGTGTCCATTTACAGAGAGGCAAATTATTCCCACTCAATTGCTGGTATTTTTTAATGTACTACTGATAATTGTGTTGCATGCATCAAAGCCTGCCTTATGACCATTTCAACAATGGAACACCATTTTAGAAAGTGTACTTTATCTTGATCTCAAATGTTGGGAAAATCAAAGCCTTATTTACAAACTGTGAGAGAGTGCTAATAATTGCATTGTCCAAAGCTCATTATAAATTCTTACACATGATGCAAGAGCCAAGCTTCCACACATGCAGTTCAAGCAGATTTTAATTTTGGGAGCTAGAGATTGATTCAGTTCAATATTAGAATCCACTCCACAATTCCACCGCCCACCAAAACCAAGCAACCAATGAAAGGTTTAATTGTTCGGATGTAATTTTAAAACGTGCATGTGCTCAGAGTGTTAAATTCAAACAGCTAAGCAGACAAGAGCATGCAAAAGGAAAGTTACAGTCAGAGAGAGTTTCAACATAGGATAAGAGCCCTCTCTGTGGAAAAGGGGAAAAAAGTCAGAAGCATAGCAACTGCAAGCCCAAAGCAGACAAGCGCATACCTTTAGCTTGGAATGAATCTCACGAGATTTCCTTCTGGCAAGAACCTGAATGTGACTAGACACCTAAAGGGTAGGGGAAGGGAGGAAAACAAAGAGAAAAAAGAGCCTGTAACCATGGAAACAAAAGCCTCTTGTAACTAGGCGAGCCAGACGTACCTTTATGGCAGCTTGAATTTCCCGAACTTTCTTCCTTGCTAACACCTGTATGTGACTAGACACCTACACAGTGCAACCCATAAAACAAAAAAAAAAGGGAAATTAAAGGTGAAACATGTCTTCTGACTGTGGTTGTTGGCTTTTTTTTTGGAAAACATTATTTGTTCCTTTTTAACGAGCTTAGCACTTAAGAGGTAATTGCATTCCCAGCAGGCAACTATATACCAGTACAGCCTCAAGTGTCATCACTGCAGAAACCTTCTTGAAGATGTGCAGCTACTGTCTGCACTTGCTTACTCTTTTTGAAAACTGTGAAATTGGAGGGCTGACTTCACCTTACTGCCGCCAACACTATTGACATCAATTAATCAGATTGGAACATAAGTTTTCAGAGCCAGTAACACAGAAATCCATGCAGGTGATATTAACAAAAAACAAACCACAGCTGTCAGCAGACAAGATTTCAATTAGAAAAACAGGAGGCATACTACAGCTTCAATAAGGCTTCAAACAGATCAATAAAAAAGGCATGCAAATTCTGGAAAAGAAAACCATCTTAAGCTGCTTATAAAGAACTGAAATGAAGCCGTTCTCAATCAATTAATTGATGCAATATGAGTAAGTTGATAAAACAACTCTGATTTAACTCTTCAGTCTTAAAATAAACTTAAAATACCTGTAGCAATCCTGGATGCGATTGCAGAGCATCAAAATGTCAATATACAAATTCCCAGTTCAATGCATCTCAGTCAGCAAGTTAGGCTTAAAGACTTGGGACTGAACTCTTCCAAAAATGTGTAGACCTAAGTGTGATCTGACTGAAGTTTATGTGGGGGTGAATTGTAGGATTGTGAATTGGTTATGACACTGAAGAGACCACAAACACAGCCCTTTGTGTTCGCACCAGTCTGCAAGAGCAAATTGATTAATCCTACTCCCGTTTATCCCCTATTGGATTGTGATTTTTTTTCCTTTCAGATTATAATCCAGCTACCTTAGATCAGTGCTCTCTGGTGCTTGAGCCTTGTCAATGGAAATAGATTTTCCTTATCCACTCTGTTCAGTCCCACCACAAATATGAGCAAATATCAAATCTTTCAACTTTCTCTTCCCTGAATAAAACAGGCCAACTTCTCCAAACTAGACAAGCAACCATTCTCATAAATACATTTTCTGCATTCTCTCCAGTTCTTTCACATCCTTCCATAAAGTGTGGGGCACAGAACTGGATGTAATATTGTATTCCAGTTGAGGTCAAATCAGCAGATGCTGGAAATCAGAAACAGAAACATAAATTGCTGGAAAAGCTCAGCAGGTGTGGCAGCATTTGTGGAATGAAATCAGAGTAAACATCACAGGTCCAGTTCAGAGAAAGGGTCACTCTGATTTCTCTCCATAGATGCCAGATTTCTGAGCTTTACTAGCAATTTCTGTTTTCGTTTTGGCATTTTATAAAGATTATATCATAAGTTATTTGCTTTTGAACTCTATGCCTCTATTATAAAGCTTAAGTTCCCAAATGCTTTCGTAACCACTTTCTTGATAAGTCTTGACTCCTTCCGTTCACACATATACAAGTATGTAAAGAACAACCCTAGTCCCCCTACTCCTGCAAGCACTAGTTTTATCTGTCTCTTTTCATTTTTCTGACCAAAATGCACAACTTCATTCCTCAATGCATGATGTTTCATGAGCCTTGTGTCTATCCATGCCTGTCTATGCCCTCTTGAACTGAAAATGTGTTGCTGGAAAAGCGCAGCAGGTCAGGCAGCATCCAAGGAGCAGGAGAATCGGCGTTTCGGGCATGGGTCCTTCTTCAGGAGTTTTCAGGAAGGGCTCACGCCTGAAACGTCGATTCTCCTGCTCCTTGGATGTTGCCTGACCTGCTGAGCTTTTCCAGCAACACATTTTCAGCTCTGATCTGCAGTCCTCACTTTCTCCTATGCCCTCTTGAAGTCTATCACTATCTTCCTCTCAACATACAATACTAGCAATATTTCTGGGTGGGACAGGGAATGTACATACCATGATACACAAAGTATCATGCGCGAGAGATACACAATTTGGATAGACCAGAGAGGTTTCACTTGTCCTTTGTTATTCATATAAATGTACCAAACAGCAGAGGAATGGGAGATAAGACATTGGCACTGAAATATTCTATCAGAGTTGTTCAAATACACCGGCAGTCAATAGCATGGTGCTGGAAAAGCACACCATTCCTGATGAAGGGCTTTTGCCCGAAACATTGATTTTCCTGCTCCTCGGATGCTGCCTGACCTGTTGTGTTTTTCCAGCACCACACTCTATACTCTAATCTCCAGCATCTGCAGTCCTCACTTTTGCCAAATTCACCGGCAGTCAATGTCATTGATGAAGAGACATATGGGGTTAACATAATGGGATTTATTTACTAATAAACTACAGAATTGAGACTGGAGACTGATCAATAGAGAAATAGGCCAAGTGAATAAGTATTGATTACATGTAGTACAGTTGTCACGTTCACAATTTCATAAATTATGAATTAATTCTTCAGATGTTTTGCTGATGCAACTTTTAAGACGAGACTTTGGAATTCAACTATTCATAAACATGCATTCATTCTCAATTCGTTTTTAACATCAGTTTGTCTCAACTCAGCCTTAAGAAAAGCATGATAGCAAAATGTAATTTTAAAATCAGATTATTTAGAACACAAGTAGTACGGCACAGTACGGGCCCCTCAGCCTTCAAAGTTGTGCCAACTTTTGATCCTACTCCAAGATCAAAATAACCTACATACTCTTCATTTTACTATCATGCATGTGCCAATCCAAGAGTCACTTAAGTGCCCCTAATGTATCTGACTCTACCACCACTGTTGGCAGTGAATTCCATGTACTCACCACACTCTGTGTAAAGAACCTACCTCTGACATCTCCCCTAAACTTCCTCCAAGCAGATTGAAATTATGCCCCCTCAGGATAGCCATTTCTGCCCTGGGAAAAACTCTGTTTATTTACTCTATCTATACCTCTGAGCTTGTACACCTCTATCAAGTCACCTCTCATCCTTCTTCGCTCCAATGAGAAAAGCCCTAGCTCCCTCAACCTTTCTTCATAAGACATCCCCTCCAGTCCAGGCAGCATCCTAAGAAATCTCCTCTGCACCCCCTCTAAAGCTTCCACATCCTTCCAATAATGTGGCGCCCAGAACTGAACGCAATATTCCAAGTGTGGCCGAACAAGAGTTTATAGAGCTGCGGCATGGCTCTTAAACTCAATCCTATTGCTAATGAAAGCCAACACTCTTAACAACCCTACCAACTTAGCGGCAACTTTGAGGGATTTATGAACGCAGACCCCAAGATCTCTCTGTTCCTCCACACTGCCAAGAATCCTGCCTTTAACCCTGTAATCTGCATTCAAATTCAACTTTTCAAAATGAATCATTTCACACTTTTCTCGGTTGAACTCCATCTGCCAGTTCTTAGCCCTGCCTCTGCATCCTGTCAATATCCCACTGCAATCCACAACAGCCCTCCATACTATCCACAACTCCCCCAACCTTCATGTTATCGGGAAACTTGTGAAGCCACCCTTCCACTTCCTCATCCAAGTCATTTATAAAAATCACAAAGAGTAGAGGTCCCAGAACAGATCCCTGCGGAACACCACTGGTCACTAAGCTCCAGGATGAATACTTTCCATCTACTACCACCCCGTGTCTTCTACGGGCCAGCCAATTCCGTACCCAGACAACAAAATTTCCCTGTATTCCTGCTTCCTTACTTTCTGAGTCAGCCTTCCATGGGGAACTTTGCCAAAATCCATATACACCACATCCACAGTTCTAACTTCATCAATGTGTTTTGGCACATCCTCAAATAATTTAATAACGCTTGTGAGGCATGACCTGCCCCTCACAAAGCCATGCAGACCATCTCTAATCAAGCTATGCTTTTCCAAATGATCATAAATCCTGTCTCTCAGAATCCTCTCCAATAATTTGCCCACCACTGACATAAGACTGTTATGTAATTCCCTTTATCTGTATTCCCTTTTTTGAACAAGGGAATAACGTTTGCCACCCTCCAATCATCTGTACTATTCCAGTGGGCAGTGAGGACATAAAGATCATCACCAAAGGCAAATGGTATACCCCGTCCGGCCTAGGGAATTTTTCTATCATTACGTTTTTCAAACTTTTCAGCACATCCTCCTTCTTAACATCAACCTGTTGTATCAGCCTGTTTCACACTGTCCTCACAAACAACAAAGTCCCTCTCACTAGCGAATACTGAAGCAAAGTATTCATAAAGGATCTCTCCTAACTCCTCCAACTCCAGGCACAAGTTCCCTCCACTACCCTTGATCGGCCCTACCCTCACTCTGCTCATCCTCTTGTTCCTCACATAAGTGTAGAACGTCTCGGAGTTTTCCTTCATCCTACTCACCAAGATCTTTTCATGCCCCCATCTAGCTCTCCTAAGTCCATTCTTCAGTTCTTTCCAGGCTATTTTGTAACCCTCTCAAGCTCTGTCTGATCCTTGGTTCCTCAATCTTAAACAAGTTTCCTTCTTCCTCTTGACTTGACGTTCCACATCTTGTCATCCAAGGTTCCTTCACCATACCATCCCTTGCTTTCCTCAATGGGACAAACCTATTTAGCACTCGCAAGTGCTCCCAAAACAACCTCCACATTCCTATTGTGCATTTCCCTGAGAATGTCTGTTTCCAATTTATGCTCTATACTTCCCCCCTAATAGTACTGTAATTCCCTCTCCCCTAATTAAATATTTTCCCATATCATCCGCTCCTATCCCTCTCCATGGCTACAGTAAAGGTCAAGGAGGTGTGATCATTATCATTGACATGTTCTCCCACCGAGAGATCTGACACCTGACATGGTTCGTTGCAAAGTACCAAACCTCCCCTTGAGTTGGCCTGTCTACATTACAGCTAGAACCTACTTCGAACTAGAAAGCGGCTATTCAGTCCCTGAAGACTGTTCTGACTGTCAACTCAATCTACCAGACTTATTTCCATTTCTTGCAACAAAAATTGATTGATCCAAGTCCTACATCATTAATTTAAAGATACAAGTTACTAACTGCACATCAATGCGTAGAAGAAATTTCTGGATGGAAGATAATCCTGTTATCATTTAATGAGTAACTAAACATTACATTCTAGAATGGTTTAGACACACTGAATGCTTGTACTCTACTGTATATATCTTGTGGAATGGTCAGTTACAGGAACTGATGCAATGGCATTAAAACTGATATCATCCTTGAATTTTAATCTCAGTCCTTCACTTACTGTATCATCTCTGAAATAAAAAAAACTTTAAACTTTCTCTTTATAATGTCAGGACAAATCAACACTTTTCTCAATAAGCATGTATACGATCTTATTCTGACAATATATTCCAAACATTTTAAAATTGGGAAGTGGGGTGGTTGTAGAGAAAAAGAGCAAAACACAGTGAGGTGATTTCAACCAACCGCATTACGTGGCCACATACCAACCCACGACTCACTGCACTCTCTGTGATTCTCAATAACTTCCAGATGGTCAAGTTAAAAAAAAGTCAGCATTTGTATCACTTTCATGGAGACATTATTGATTTTGAAAAGGTGAATACTTATTTACAGAGTTATATCTTTGTGACTCCATCCAAAAAACCTTTCAAAATAATAACCATACACAAAAAGATGTCGTCCTCCATTCAAACACAGGAAGAGGAGGCCATCATTTCACCCCTCAAGCCTCTTCATTATTGATCTGTCACTTATACACCCCTTTGTATCCTGGAATCTATTCATCTCAGATTTAAAATAACATTGACCCGCCCTCAACTGCTGGTTGCAGAAGAGATTTCAAAACTTTTAATGACTGTTTGCACACAGAAACATGTCCTAATTTCTTTCCTGAAAGATCTGGCTCAATTTTTTAAGACCATGGTCCCTAGCCCTAGACTTCCAGAAACAGTTTCTCTCTAATATGCCCCATCTATCTTCACACATCTATAAAGTGTGAAGTGATTTATTTCATTTTACCTCAGCATTTCATTTGTCCTCCGAGAACATAATCAAAACTGGCACATGCACATCTGTACTTGGGAACTAGGTACTAGTATACTGAATCAAACACTGAACTGCTCCAATGTTCACGTTTAAAAAAAAAACTAATTTCTGAAGCTACTTAATATATAATTGAGAAAATACTCATGGATGATGGAAATTAACATTTTGTTTTTGTGAATGTAACTGCAGTGATGACAGCAAAGTATAAAATTAAACAGAGGAAGCCAGTAACAAATAGCAGCTCGATGGAGCCAACTCAGCCAATGTGAGTGACACCTACCCCAATAGTCTCCGACATGCACATAAGCCCAACGATCTATTTTACCTGCTTCCTAGTTCGTGTCTTCCCTGTTCTTAGCTTGATGTACCTGGCTATCAATTCATTACGACCTGCAAGAGACAAATACACCAAATTAGAACTATAAATCTTTGCAAAAATAAGAATTTAATTCTACAATTGTAAAGAAAACCTTATTAATTTTGAACACAGAATATAATCAAGTCATAAATCAGTGGATTTTTAGGTACTAAGGAAATTCAATTGTCATGGAGACAGAAAGGGAATGTGCGAGAGAAGGTGAAGATCAGCCATGATTGAGCTGAACTGCAAAATAGACTTAAGGGCCCCAAACGTCCTGCTCCAACGTTTTTCTAAAAATTATATACATGCACACTCTTCTTAAAGAAACGTCTGGGTTCTGTGACACTGTATTTGGCAAAGAAATTTCATTTGGAGTGGAAAAATAATTGCATTCCAGCAGAGAATCCTAAGTTGACCATTGCACTATATTTTGTACCATAGAAACAGAGGATTTGGTCCAACGGGTCGATGCCACAGTTCATGCTTCACACCAGTTTTCTCCTGCCCTTATTTTATCTCAGCTTATCAACATAATGTTTCTATTCTTTCTCTCTCGTACATATTTAGCTTTCACAAAAATATCTTTGCACAATACATTTAATGTTTTTAAGCTTACTGTACTGGGTGAAAATACAATGGCGGGTGAGGGATTTGCAGGGGGTGAGATTATACACATTTAAAATAATTCACAAGAAATAATTCTGTTGACCACTTGCAACATGACGCATTTCATCTTGAAACAAAGACTGATGCATATTTATACAATGAATTACTCAAAAGATAACTTACATCAATGTCAGCACTGGGACTGCGACAAAACTACTGAATTTTGTTGCATTTTTCACAGCCTCAAAGTGTGTGGAGATTAGGCTGTAAATGCAGAGCCGCAGAATGCATTTTTTTTCTGGAATCCGTTGCAGACATTTTTTAATATGGTACGTGTATGGAATGAGCTGCCAAAGAATGTGGAGGAGGCTGGACAATTGCAACATTTAGGAGGCATTTGGACGGGTATATGAATTGGAAGGGTTTGGAGGGATATGGGCCGGGCGCTGGCAGGTGGGACATCTGGTCGGCATGGACGGGTTGGACTGAAGGGTCTGGTTTCCATGATGTACATCTCTATGACTCTATAGAATCAGAAAGTGGTCATCATGCTGATGCCAGCTGCTTGGGAGAGCTATCTATTGGTCTCATTTCTCTTGCTCTTTCTTTGGAGTTCTCTAAAGCAATCTTTCCTTCTGTAATTGATATAAAGCTGACTATTGAAACAAACTATTAATGTTGCTTCCACTACACTTTCAGGCTATACGTTTCATAGTCTCGTCCTCCAGTTGCACAGAGTGAAGCTTTGCAATGGGAAATTGCAAGACCGCAACTAAAATTTAATCCATGAACAGAATTTAAGCATCGAGAACGAGCTTGAGTTTCAGGTTCAAGATAACATGATGCCACAGACCAAGTCTTGATTAGTGAGACACAATTCATTGAATTTAGGTCACAGTAAACATACCCAATGGCTCAATTAAAATAGCTAAATAACAACAACTTGCATTTATACAGCATCTTCAATACAGTAAAACACTCTAAGACATTTTGCAGAGGCGATTCTGAAACAGAATTGAATAGAGAGCCACACTCTTCAATCAAATGAGGAAAAGCTTGGCCTAAGAGGCAAGTTTTAAGGAGTGTCTTACAGAAAAGAGTAGGAGTGAATTTCAGAACTTAGTTGTCAGGCAGCTTGAAGGCTGGGCCGTCACTGGGGTGACGGAAGGGGGGAGAGAGAATACATAACTGGTCAGAAAGTGGAAGGGTGCCAATATCAGAGAGGGGTGTGGAGCTGGAGGAGATTCCAGAGATAGGGACCATTAAGACCATGGGATAATATAAAAACAATGATGAGGATTTTAAAATTAAAGGTTGAGGAACTGGAAACTAATGTAAGTAACACTAAATCAGATTTGGGTGTGTAATTGCAGATTATTTTATGGGTTAATAACTGAGTTTAGGTTTCACCATTTCTTCCCTCCAATCATTCTGTACTTTCCCCAGCTGAGGGCAGGCTTGGAACTTATCGCCAACCTCCCCTGACACTGCCCTCCAGTGGGCTGCTTAGGAGGTGCAGAAACACAAATGGTAATTCTCCCTCAGTTTGTTCCACTTTACAATGGGCTAGATGATACTGAAGTGGAGTCACACTACCCTTGTTTGGCAATTTGAACACAGCTAAGATGGCTTAGGTGAGATGTGAGGACAGGGCTATGCTGGTCCCCGCGCTGAGGCATCGTGCAGTGGTGGTTCCAGTGTGTTGATACATCACTGGCTGTGCAGACAATAACAGTGAGGCACCTGCACAGCCTTTAAGTGCTCCAATACATGAATTTAAAACAATTTACTCAACAGAAACATGCAACTACTCCCACACAAAAGCACAAACATTACTTCGGAATTGCAACTGATCTGTCGTTGCCCACCTGTCCGTTCCTGCCCCACCCTGTCAGATGAGACATCACCCCTAGCTCAAGGAATTGTAAATAGCTTACCTGCTGCGTAACAGGAGGAAGCATATTAAAGGGGGAATGTTCAGATTCCAGAAACACCTGTGACAGCTGGTCAATTGTACTCTTAATTCAAATTCCTGGAAGTATTATTGGCTGAATTTACAAAAAGCTTTCAAGTGCCTAAGCTGTGGACGAAGTTGATAAAAAATTATGTTTTTTAAGTCTTTAGTTTGTGATCTCATATCTCTCACAGACCAGGCTTAACCCTTTCAGCAGAACTGCAATGGCAGGGACAGGAATTTCATCAATCGAAAAGGTATAGTGCCAATCCACACAGGGGCAGCCTGTGGGACCTGACCATGAATTTTATATCGGCACCAGCTACTGGTGCTGCAGTGCTGACCACCTGTTCCCCAGCTGGCAGCTTGTCAGTGCCAGGAAGGTGGAGACCAGCAGCCTACAGTAAGGTTGGGGGCGGTGAGGGGTGGTGACAGAGACTTTTAAGCAGCCCCGTTTAAAGCAGGAGCTATCTCACATAGCAATACGTCAAACTGCTAACAACATGGAAAAATGGTCTTTGATAGGTCCTTCATTGGTGTCAGGACAAAAGTGAGGACTGCAGATGCTGGAGATCAGAGTCTAGATTAGAGTGGTGCTGGAAAAGCACAGCAGGTCAGGCAACATCTGAGGAGCAGGAAAATCGACATTTCGGGCAAAGGGCTTTTGCCTGAAATGCTGATTTTCCTGCTTCTCAGATGCTGCCTGACCTGCTGTGCTTTTCCAGCACCACTCTAATCTAGACCCTTTACTGATGTATGTTGACCAACCGTTCCCTTGAGGTGAGCTTGATTTAATTGTTTCCATTGGTAAAATTCCTAAAGGCTGTGCATTTATAGAATGCTTCATTACAATGAAGGTGCTATAAGATACTTTGCAGATACAATTCTGAAACAGAATCTAACTCAGTGCTTATTTTCAAAGCCAAGCTGGCTCTTCATGGTTTTAATGACACCCCACCCCCCCCCAGGAGCCCGTACAATTCCAATCCTTTTGGAAACAATTTGAATGAAGTGCTGAATCTCTTCTGCTCCTTACTGTGGTTCCAGGATTTATGTCACGGGGAACTTACCTGGGGTCAGCATTCCTTTCTGAATCAACACAACTGCAGGGAGAGTCATTCACCTCAGGAATACCTGCTTGACCTTGCTGTATGCAACATATTGATAATTTTGGCTTTCCAACATTCAACTTAATTTCGTCCCCTGGAAATGTTTTGAGACATTTCTGACTAACGTGTTGATGGAGTGAAACATATAATAAAATTAAGAAATTAACAAAAATTACTTTTAGAAAATCTTTCACAGTCTCAATGTCCTGTAATACTATTTTAGCATATAGTATACATTTGGAGTATAATCACTGTTGGAAAACAGGGAAATGTATCAGCCAATTTGTGCACAGCAAGATCTCTCAGTGGCTGAATTGCTGGATGGATAAATATTAGTCAACACACCAGAAATAACTCGCCTTGCTCATTGTCAGACCACTAAGGTTCAACTGGGAGAGCAGAGGCAGCCTTGGTTTGATATTTAATGTGAAAGACAGCACCCCTGTCAGTGCAATGCACTCTCCTAAGACCATAAGAAACAGTTTGGCCCTTCAGCCTGCTCCACCATTCCATAGGATCATGTTCCTCACGTAAACTTTTTCGTATATTCCCCACAACTCGATTCCCCAACTGACCAAGGATCTCTCAGTTCTGCTTGGGGAACATCAGCTTTGAGCCTTGCTTAAGGCTCTGGACCAGTTCGATGAACATATGACCTTCTGACTAAGAGGTGAGAACATACTGACACCATAATTATGTAAGCGACATGTAGTCCTTGTCACCATTTATATAATTGATGCTTCACTTTGATTCAGTAAATTCATATCAAACTAAATGATATTAATATACCATTTACTTAGAAATTAATTAAAAATGTTAAACAGCTCACAGAGATAATGCCAAAAAGATTTCTTTTAAATTAATTTAGTCTTCTTTCCTGGTTAAAGAAATGGTGTACATTTGTTAAAATTAAAAGGGTTGTAATGGAAATGGCTCCTCTTCCATGAAGCCTCCAATTAAAAGAATGTTTCAGCATTCATATTATTAAGTATTTGGGTTAGCAACCAATCCACCAACAAAATAATATATCAACCCATTGTCTGTGTAGCAAAGGTAGCATGACTTTATGCTTAAATGGAAAAAAAAGCATCAAATTAATGCTATGTATCGCAATTGACTGGAACTTGCTATTCTTTTGTTGGAAAGGTCAACATCTCTACTTTAAGTGGACATGAGCCACTTGCTGTTGCTTTGCAGGTGACAAAAGGAGAGCTGAACATTTCTGTCTCTCTTACACACACACAGATGCCTGTTTGTCAGGGATCAGGGAAACACTGAGAAGCTGTGACATTCCAAAAATGTGATTCTCACATCAATCAGGGTGAAGGGATAGGTGGGTATTTGAGAATGATGTCATCTTGGACAGCAAGCAGTGAGATTGGGAGAAAACCAGTGTGAAACCAGGAGGGTCACTGCACTCGAAACATTAACACTTTTCCCTTCACAGATGCTGCTAGATCTGTTGATTCTCTCCAGCAATTTGCTTTTGCTTGTTTGGAATGGACAGGGTAGAGTGAAACATGAGAGTATGAGCCAGTGAAAGAAAACCCCTATCAATATGAAGTGGCTGCTATAGGGAATGAAGGAAAACTTATAACAATATGAAATGTAGCAGTTCAGACCCAAGAGAGAATTAATTTTAAAATATCTACATCAAAGAGGAGGAGAGTGGAATGCCAATATTGTGAAACTTTTCACAGAAAAATTGTTAGACAATATTTGACATCACGGAACAGGGAACAGGACCTAAAGGATTGGCGAGGGGGTGGTTTATGTTGTGTCTTAAAGGAGTCCTGATATAGAGCTCAAGTAGCTGAAGGCTTGGCCACCAAGAATGAAGCAGGTAACTACAAATGCCAGAACGTGAGCACTAGAGGAGTGCAGGGATATCAGAAGGTTGTACCTGCAGCTAAATTTATACCCAGCTTGTACCCATTCATCTCCACATCATCATCCTGAATGCAGGCTGCTTTCCATGCTTTCCTAGTTGTCAAGTGAAGCTCAAGTCCAACCATTTCAAACAAATGTTTTTAAAATAACCCACGACTGGAAAATTTATCTGCATCTACCAGCATGCAGAGGTCCCTAACAGAGATTTTAAAACTTTATACTGACTTTGAATTGCACTTGAACAAATCTAGAGTATGTTTCCACTGTGAGGGAGATGCAGACCATACATTTCAGATAGTCAGTGACAAGTCCAATTGGGAATCCAAGAGAAACCTAGAGTATGGTGTGAATACGGAACTCACTACCACAGTACATCAATATATTTACAGGGAAGCTAGAAAAATACAAGAAAAGAGGATAAGTGAGCAAAATTAGGAAAACATGAGCCTGCTCTGCCATTTCATTAGATGTGTATTTTAACTATTTGGCTTCTTCTCCCCATATTCCCTGATACTCTTACCAAGCAAAACCGTAACGAATCACACTGCTGAAAGTTCTAATTAACGGCCCAACACTTTTGGGAGAAAAAGTTCCGTGAAGAAATATTTCCTACATAATTTGTAAATGGCTTGGTTCTAATTTTAAATTTCTAATTTAATTGTTCTGGGTTATTCCACAAGAAGGAACACACTCTTTGCATCTATCAAATCAAATCTCTCATATTTTAACCTCAATCAAATCAAGTCTTGATATTCAATAAAATGCAACTTTATATAACTAGTCCTCCATATAAACCCCTCAAATCCTAGTTTCTTGATGCAGTGCAACTATATTGGGATTATAAAGGGACAGGTCTGCTTATGAACACAGTTCCACCACAGCAGCAGAATACTAGACTGTGTGTTACATTGTCTAACTTTTCTGCCACAATGAAATAGTCTTGAGATTCCATTAACTGTAAGCTATCTCATGAGAACGTGTTAAATCTTATCTAGTCATAGACCCTTCCAGTCCATGTCAAACATAATTCCAAACTAAATTAGGTCCACCTGCTGCTCCTGGCCCATTTCCCTCCAAACCTTTTCAATTAATCTAATTATCCAAATGTGTTTGAAACGTTGTATTTGTACCTACATTCACAACTTAGAATATAGAGGTTTAGGAACAATGTGGGAGAATGATCAGTCATAATCTAGAATGGTGGGTCAGGCTTATAAGGCTGAATGGCCTGCTCCTACATTTCCATGAAGATATAAAACAGATACACAATTCCTTCTATGGGACAGGAAGAGTGTGTGTTTCTCATTGCATTGTCTGCCTGGATTATTGCAGCGTCATCTGGCCATGAGCCTACAATTAACAGGAGAACAGTTTTAAACTATTAATTTCAATACAGCATTTTCTTTTAATAAGATAGCATTTTTGCTCCACCAGACATGAGTATCAGTGGAAAGACAATATTTATTACTGAGCTCCAAGTGCCCTCAAGAAGGTAACTGTGAGCCACCATCTTGAGCCAGTGCAGTCAAATGCTATTCAGCAGTGAGTTCAGCGATTTTGACCCAACAAAAGTGAAACGTTTTCTGGATCTTTACTCAACCCATTTCTTTTTCCTATTGTTTTATAGTTTCCAACCAACCCGGTGTACTACTGAAAACCATTAAATCATTTTAGTTCTTCCCATTCTGGTGAAAGTTTATGGAACTGGAAAATAACTCAGTTTCTCACTCTGCAGGTGCTACCTGAACTGCTGTGTGTTTTCTAGTATTTCAGTTTTATTTAAAATGCATTTATTGTACTAATTTTGGGTGTCATACTTTATCCTGAAATGAGCAACCATCTATACAGTTGGATCATCATGAAGACCACTTATTTCACCCCTGTAACATGACAGCATTGTCTCCCTACCACACTTCATCTATACCTTTGCTACCTTTTGACTTTGAAATCAGATTCAAATTTGGATGTCCATGAAACTCCATCTGTGCTGAAGATGTCAGCCCTTGTCAAAGGCAGCACAGCAAATCCAAGAGAATAAAGCCTGTGAACAGAAATCCCACCCTGCTAACTCCCAGTCAGGCAAAGCTGACTCAGTTTGTCATAATCACCAAGCGCTGGGCAAGCAATCGATTCGGCATCAAGATTTCCCTCGAAAGGATACCCAAATTCTGAAAGGATCCTTAAAACTGTGAGAAAATTAGAAGTATCAGCAGAGGAAGTGAAGTTGACACAGGAAGTGAAAAACCATATAATGGAGTGAAACAGTTTAACAAGTGGGCATTTTCTCCAGCAAGGGAGGAGGAGAAGACCAGTTACATATCGTGCTGAAGCTCCACCTTGTTGTTCAAGGCAGAGAACATTTTCATCTCTGGTCCAATCTTGAAGGAAAGGCTTCTTCATGCCTTGTCAACAAGGCTGACCCAACAAGGTGAGACAAAACATGGTACTTTCTTCTGTGGAGTAAGCCGAGAGGGTGTGAAGGTTACAATAGCAATTATAGATGATTGGCTCCAAAACACTCTCACCCAGATCCTAAATGCAAATGGGCCAAATGACATTCTTAATTCAGGTGAAACCAGACTGTTTTGTCAACTTTTGACAAATCCCTGTTTCATGTTTAAAGGTGAAGTGTGCAACAGTGAAATCTGGAGCAAGGGGTGTGTCACTGTTATGTTCTGTGCCAACAAGGATGGCACCAAAAAGCTGCTGCTTCTGTGATCTTAAAAAGTCTAAGAAACCATGTTTTGTTGTAACTGTCAAAGCACCACTCACTCAGAATGAAGCTAATAAAACTATCTGGGTGACTGCCAAGATGTTTCAAACCATGGATCAGGAAAGTGCACAAAACACTGCATCCTGACATTAAATCCTGGATTTAAGAAGGTCATGTTAATGTTCTAAGGTCAAGCACTAGCCAATGGATCAGTGAGTGATTTGAAACCAGAAACCCAACTACTGTTGACAGATGATCTCTCGGATTATTGAGTCCATCGATAAGAAGCAGGAGTATAACCCAACTGCTCGAGAGGTCATGCTCAAGCTAAAGATGGCATGGAAGGATGGCGAGGAAAACCACTATTGCCAAAGGCTTCTACAACACTGAGTTCAAATGGGCTAAAACTGTGAAAGATGAAGCCAGGATAGAAATTCCTGCAGAAACATCTATGGAAACCTGGGCAATGGTGGGCAACACTGCATGCTGCACAGATGGGGTCACTGTGGATGCAGTATGTTCTTCAAGCAAGAGACTGATGGCCCCCAGGTGTACAATGCTGCATGCCTGCCCACCTACCTATTTCCTTAACCAAATCTGCAAAGGCCTTTGAGATGCTCCAGGATTTGGCACTGCAGCGCACAAACACCCAAAAACATGTTTCACTACATCGATGGCATGGTAGACTTTAGTGCACTCATCCAAAGACAACAGACCAAGCATAAAAAGATTATTTAACATTTCTGGAGCTAATGTTCGACATTTACAAAGTTGGGCTATTGTAAAGTTAAATAAATTTAACAGTAAAGACATTTTTCACACATTTAACATTGATTGGAATAGTGTGTTTTAATTTGGTATTTTTGACACAGCGCATTTGTAGGCAAACCAGGTTACACTTGGTCCTCCTCAGCTATCCGAAAACTCCACTATATTGCAGGCACATCTCCTGACATTTAACTTATTAGGACATTACTGTAATCAAATGTTCATACGACATTGGTCACCCATCTTCTACCCTAAAATTTGAACACAGTCATAGAATCTGCTGTTCTTCTTGTTCATCCATTACTCCTATATTCACTGACCTCAGTGGACTCCTGGCCCAACATTATCACAAATTCAAGGTTCTCATCTTAGGTCTCAAATCTCTCCATGGTCTTGTCTCCTCCACTTCTGCAAACTCCTTGCTTTGAGATGTCAGCACTCTTCCAATTCTGGTCTCCTGCACCTCCATAATTTTAAATAACAACATCATCCCTTTGAGACCCTAAATCTACCCCTAAACCTCTGCATCTCACTTTCTCCTTTAAGGTACTCCTTAAAACGTATCACCTTGAACAAATCTTTTGACACCAATCCCAATATCACCTTGCATGGCTCAATGTCAAACATTTGAGAGATAATCACTCCTGTGAGGTGCCTTGGCACATTCTACTCTGTAAAATGTGCTATTAGAAATTCAAGCTGTTGTTGTAACAGTCAGGCACTACAGTACAACCGTTGCATTCACAAATTTGCTTTCTTTGGGAGTTACTTTATGCTTTTAACTGTTGTAAATGTTGCACTGACAAGGTCACAAGGAAATTTGTTCTGTTTTCAGGTGACTTAATGATCTCAATATGGGGTTATGCACTAGGAGAATACTGCTTAGAAATGGCCACGAATCGCAGCATATGTCACTGGACACATTTCTCATTCACCTCAGCTTACGGCAAGACCTATTACAGTCACACAGTTATATTACAATCAAACAGAACCTTCCATCCAACTTGTCCATGCTGACCAGATATCTTAGATAATCTAGTCCCATTTGCCAGCATTTGGTCCATTTCCCTCTAAACCTGGTCGTATATCCACCCAGGTGCCTTTTAAATGTACCTACGTCCTTTCACTTTGACAGTGTTACCACATTAAAACAATAATGCATTCAAAGCCAAGTAAGAAAAACACATTTGAATTAGAATTAGAAGATTCAAATTGAAAGAAGTTGTTTAAACAACATCATGCATTTGCAAGTATTACATCCAATCAAATACTTAAAAAGTGCAATCACTATTGACATAGGAAATGCAACTGCAAATTTGCACTCAAGTTCACAGAAATCTGATGATTTGTTTAAATGGCTTTTGTTGAGAGATAAATATTAGTCAGGGCATCAGGGAGAACTCCCTGTCCTTTATCGAATAACGCAGTGGATATTTTTAAGCTCACCTGATGGAGAAGATTTCATTTCAGTTTAACACTTCATACAAAAACAGATGGCAAGTCTGATGGTACAACGTCAGAACACCAGCATAGAGTTTGTGCTCAGAATTCTGGAATGGATCCTGAACTCACAAGCTCGAAGACTCAGGTAGAAGAGCACTACCAATAAAGCCATTGCTGTCTTAATCTTAAGATTGTAAGTTCAAGGCCTTAACCTCAATTTTAAAAGTGAACCTAGGCTGATATTGGACTGCTGAGTTGTTGGGAGTGGTGTCCCTCACATTTAATAGCTCTAACCAAACAGCCAACACAAGGAGAACGGGCTGAATTGCTTCTATACTGCATCATTCCAAAAATCACAGAAATGATGAGATGTAGAACTACCGAATTGGTCATCAATTTTTTACCTAACATGAAATTTAAAAAAAAACTGTTTAAGCAGCTTTATTTTTATTAGTTCATATGCCAACATCTTGTACTCAAACCAGGGTTGCTTTTAATATAATGGAGTGTCTCACTCGGCCACTTGTGAAAGTAGTTAAGAGTCAACTCTCTTCGTACAGTGCAGCAGCCACAGATAAACCCAGTCCAAGTAAGGACAGCAGTTTCCTTTCCTGAAGGAACATCAATGAACCAGTTGAGATTTTATAACAATCTGACACCTTAATGATGACTTTTACTCGATCTTCATCAGAGGACACACAATTAGAAGTGTTTCTCTCTGTCTACCCAATCAATTTCTTTCAAAATCCTAAAAAGGTTTAATATATCTCTTTGTTAAATTATATACCCCAAGGAAAACAAGCCTTGTTATTGTTGTCTTTCTTCATACCTTTGGTAGTATTCTGGAAGGCATGTAGTGTACTCTTTGTAAAACTTGTATCAACTTTCTAACATGTGGTGGCTGCATCTGCTCACAGAATTCCATTTGTGGTCCAGACAGTGCTTTATATAGCTACAGGAAAACCTACACCCCTATTTATCACAGGTAAAATTATTCCCACAACCCTTTTGAGATACTTCAATGGTGAAGATCTACCCCAATTAGTCTCGTCTTCACAAGATATTGTCTGCCAAATGAAACAGGAAAGCTTTGTTGCACTCTTGCCGCACTGAAATTGCAGATCTTCTTTCTGAAAAAGTCTAACAGAAATTAAGACAGGAGAGTTTTAATTATACATTTTAATTGAAAGATTGTTGCTGGCAGACCACATTATTATGGACTTCACTGCCAAAGTAAAGAATTCTGCTCCTTCAAGACCAGTAATTCTAGAAAAGCTGAAGTTTTGTTTCAAACAGACACAGTGAATCAGATGTGATAATGTGGACTGTTCAACATTGAATTTGTGATTGTCATGGAATTGTGCTGTGTAAATATCATTTAGTTGATTGGACGATAAGTGGTGAACAGTGAGAGTAAGCTGAAGTTTTATGTCAAGGGTTATTATGGACAAGATTCAAGTGTCTTTCCAAAGAGACATAGGCAAGTCTTAAAGAGTTAATTGATTGAACCAACCTCGAAATATGATACAATTGTGATGTTTGCCATTTGTCAAGCTGATCATTTTCCGCAGACTGGATAGTGTTAAAAAAATAAACGCAGAGAAAATTTGTAT
Organism: Chiloscyllium plagiosum; assembly: GCF_004010195.1. Classification (NCBI taxonomy): domain Eukaryota; kingdom Metazoa; phylum Chordata; class Chondrichthyes; order Orectolobiformes; family Hemiscylliidae; genus Chiloscyllium; species Chiloscyllium plagiosum. Next base: position 29,264,282 of record NC_057725.1, read on the forward strand.
GTAAAGCGCATAAAGCAACTTCAAGATTTGAGTGGCGCTGGAATGAGCAACTTGCCTCCTGGAAGAAATTTAACTAGCTGGGGGACATTGGCTGATCAACAATGAGACGTTGAGCTGGAGCAGGCTGATCACCTGTACCAGTCTGATCTAGGGACAAATCCACATAAAAGGGTTCACTTGTGAATTTCAGCATTGTATGTGTAAGACTATTGCATTTTTTGTAGATTACTTCGGCTATATTTTGTTGTTAAAACTACCTTGGGTTATTGATGTATTATGTGCAGTTCTGGTCTCCAAATTTGAGGAAAGACATTCTGGCTATTGAGGGAGTGCAGCGCAGGTTCACGAGGTCAATTCCTGGAATGGCGGAACTACCTTACGCTGAAAGACTGGAGCGACTGGGCTTGTATACCCTTGAGTTTAGAAGACAGAGTGGATCTGATTGAAACATATAAGATTATTAAAGGATTGGACACTCTGGAGGCAGGAAACATGTTTCCGCTGACAGGTAAGTGCCGAACCAGGGGACACAGCTTAAAAATACGGGGTAGACCATTTAGGTCAGAGATGAGGAGAAACTTCTTCACCCAGAGAGTGGTGGCTGTGTGGAATGCTCTTCCCCAGAGGGCAGTGGAGGCCCAGTCTCTGGATTCATTTAAGAAAGAGTTGGATAGAGCTCTCAAGGATAGTGGAATCAAGGGTTATAGTGATAAGGCAGGAACAGGATACTGATTAAGGATGATCAGCCATGATCATATTGAATGGTGGTGCAGGCTCGATGGGCAGAATGGCCTCCTCCTACATCTATTGTCTATTGATATCCACAATAAACCTGACAGAACAAGAAAAGTGAAAATCAAACCAAAACCTTATGCCCTATTTAGAAATCTGGCATAGATACATCACTCTCAATTCAGGGAACAAATCAAGTGTCATGTGTGCATTTGAGCATATATTACAACCTGATATTTCAATACAAGAGTGTTCCCCTGTTAAAAGTGCTACTTGTGGATGTGATTGCAAATAAAGGCCCTGGTCTGTCCTTTTTCAGATGGATCCGATTACAGAGTTTAGAGAATAGCCGGGAAGTTTTCTCTAGTGTCTCGGCAAATATTTATCCATCAGTCAATGGCAGTATAACAACATATTTTGCCACATTGCTGTCTGCTGTACACATGCTGACTGCTAATATTGTCTTTGTAATGACAGTAACTACAGGTTTGACTCTGTGGTCACTCTGTCTGCAGAGAATAGGCTGCTGAGGGGAATGCAGGAGAGACTCACTGGAAACATAATAAGGCTGATGATGGGAGGGCTGCCACAGCACCAACTACCATCCCCTTGCAATGGAGACATCAGTCCTCAGGAGTTTCTCATGCAATGGTAGACGCCAGCCTTGACAGTTTATGTCCTTAAAGGTCAGAAAGCTTTGAACTCTGACACAGTATTGACCTCCTGTTGTGCAGCCATTTCACTGAAATTGCTGAGGTGCCATGGGGCCCATGTGACACTCGGAACATTGTAATCTTAGAAGAAGGATTGCAGTCAATTAACTATCTATCCACCTCAACTGGCTTTCTGCCACTGCAAGGAGGTTGTCAGTGTAAAAAGCCAATTCCGGGAAAAACATGAAAAGAACTTGTTGGCATTTCTCCTAATTTTGCTTGCCTCCCCTACATTTTGATACAATCCCTTAGGGGTTGGTTAACTCAGTTGGCTGGACAGCTGGTTTGAGATACAGAGTAATGCCAACTGTGTGGGTTCAATAGACATGAGGTTACCATGAAGAACAAGTCTCACTCTCTAGGAAACTCTTCTGATTTTGCCACCTATGTTAGAACAATAGGAGGAATTATAGATTGGTGATCAGCCTGTTTAGCTTTAAGACTTAAGTGGGTACTTCAACCTAGAGCTCCTCGTCCAGAGGAAGGGACATTACTACTGCACTGTAGGTGATCCACTTGGTCACTACTAGTACACGAATATTTTAGATTCTACCACATTTTTCTACTTTGCTATTTTCTTTATCTAGCTGAAAGTTTAAATTAGTACAGTACAGAAAGAGTGCTGCACTGTCAAAGGTGTCATCAAGATTCTGGGGAGAGATGTTAAAGCAAGACGTGTCTGCCCCCTCAGGCCAGATACAAAAAAATCCTATGGCAGTATTTAACATAATTGCAAGGGTATTTTCCCCAATCTCCTGACGTATATTTACCATTCAACCAATACTGAAGTAAACAAAATATTGCAAATAGTTTTATCACAAAAAAAGGTGGGAAGGCAAATGATGTGGATGGCATAGAGTCTGCAGAGGGATATAAACAGGTTTCATGAGTGGGCAAAAATTTGGCAAATGGAGTATATCATGCGAAAAGTGAAGTTATGCACTTTGGCAGAAAGACTAGAGGAGCTGAATATTGTTTAAACAAAGATGCAGAAAGTTATGGAACAAAGGGATTTGGGAGTCCTCTCCACAAAACAGAAAAAGCTAGTATGCAAGTTCAGGTGGTAATAGAGGAGAGAAATGGAATATCTGCATTTATTTCAAAGAATGGAGTACATAAGTAAAGAGGCTTTGCCTAAAACTAACAAAACACAAGCTGGAATACTGTGAACTGTTCTGGGCCTCCCACCCAAGGAAAAATATACTGGTATTGGAACCAGTCCAGAGAATGTTCACTGGGCTGAAATCTGGCAAGGAGGGAGTTATGTGAGGAGAGGTTGGGAAATTTGATTTGTACTTATTAGAACATAGAAGAATGAGAAGCAATCTTATTAAAACATTTAAGATTCACAAGGGACTTGACAAGGTAGATGTGGAAAGATGATTTCTCCTTGTCGGACATTCTAGGACAAGAGGGCTTGATCTCAGAATAAAAGGTCACACATTTAAAACACAGATGAGGAGGAATTTCTTCTCTCAGAAGGGTGTGAATTTGTGGAATTGTCTAGTACAGGAGGCTGTAGAGGTTGGGTCATGAAGTATAGTCAAGGCTGAAGTAGTTTTTCTTTATTGGGAAACCTTCAAAAATGAGGTGGCGTGAGTCGAGACAGTATATTCCTGTTAGTGTGAAAGGAAAGGCTGGTAGGTATAGGGGATGCTAGATGACTAGAGAAATTATGGTTTTGGTTAAGAAAAAGAAGGAAACACATGTCAGGTATGGACAGGAGAGATTGAATGAATTGTTAGAAGAATGTAAAGGCAGTAGGAGTACACTCTTAAGTGCAAAAAGGGGACATGAGATAGCTTTGGCAAATAGGGTTAAGTAGAATCCAAAGGGATTTTGTCAATACATTAAGGACAAAAGGGTAACTAGGCAGCGAATAGGGCCCCTCAAAGATCAGCAAGACGGCCTTTTTGTGGAGCCACAGGAGATGGGGGAGATATTAAACAAGTATTTCGCATCAGTGTTTACTGTGAGAAGGACATGGAAGATATAGAATGTGAGGAAATAGATAGTGACATCTTGAAAAATGACCATATTACAGAGGTGGTGGTGCTGGATGTCTTGAAACACATAAAAGTGGATAAATCCCCAGGACCTGAACACGTGTACCCCAGAATTCTGTGGGTAGAGATTGCTGGGCCTCTTGCTGAGATATTTGTATCACTGATAGTCACACGTGAGGTGTCGGAAGACTGGAGGTTGGCTAACGTGCCCCTATTTAAGAACGGTGGTAAGGAAAAGCCAGGGAACTATAGATGGGTGAGTCTGACATCAGTGGTAGGCAAGTTGATGGAGGGAATGCTAAGGGACAGGATTTACATGTATTTGGAAAGGCAAAAACTGATTAGGGTTAGTCAGCATGGCTTTGGGCGTGGGAAATTATGTCTCACAAACTTGATTTGAGTTTTTTGAAGAAGTAATAAAGAGGATTGATGAGGGCAGAGCAGTAGACATGATCTATATGGACTTCAGTAAGGCTTCCGACAAGGTTCCTCATGGGAGAACAGAGGCTGAGGGGTGGATAGGATAAATAGACAAGGTCTTTTCCCTGGGGTGGAGGAGTCCAGAACTAGAGAACATAAGATTAGGGTCAGAGCGGAAAGATATAAAAGGGACCTAAGGGGCAACTTTTTCACACTGAGGGTGGTGCACGTATGGAATGAGCTGCCAGAGGAAGTGGTGGAGGCTGATGCAATTACAGCATTTAAAACGCATCTGGATGGGTATATGAATAGGAAGGGTTTGGAGGGGTATGAGCCAAGTGCTGGCAAATCAGACGAGATTAGGTTAGGCTATTTGGTCGGCATGGATGAGTTGGACGAAGGGTCAATTTCCGTGCTGTACATCTCTACGACTAATCAGTAGGGGAATTGAGGGCTACAGGGAAAGGGCAGGAAAGTAGAGTTGCGGATTTTCAGATCAGCCATGATCTCACTGAATGGCACAGCAGACCTGATGGGCTGAATGGCCTACTTCTGCTCCTATATCTTATGGTCTTTTCAACCTCACCCCTCACCTAAGGCGTGGTTTAACCTGAGGGTTGCCACATCAGTCATCTCCCTCTCCCTCTCTCTTTAAGGAGAGACCAGCCCTGTTGTCTGGGAGAACTATTCCGTCGTTACCTTTAACAAGCCCTCACAACAGAGACAATATTCAAAGACAATAAATGTTATTTAATGAAGGATATTGGTCTGAGAGAGGCAGTTTGAAGAAGGTTCACCAGACCAATTAGAAGGAATGGTTGAGCTGATTTAACATGGATCATACAGAACCATTCAATTTCTGAGGGGGCTTGACAGGGTAAAGAAAGTATCCCCTCCTGGGGTCAACCTACAATGAGAGAACACAGTTTGAGAATAATCTTAAAATGGAGCTGAGGAACCACTTCTCTCAGGCAATGGTTAATCTTTGCAATTCTCTTCTTCAGTGAGCAGTATAGGTTGGATCACGAAACATTTTCAAAGGAGAGATGGATAAAAATGTGATCTGCAGGGCAGTCAATAGCAATGGGAGGGACATACTCAAAGGCCCGAATTAGATCAACTATGATCTTACTGAATGGTGGAGCAGACTCTTTGGGGTGAATTGCCTACTCCTGTAACTTTTTGCTGTGTGCAGAGATCTTGCATGCTTAACTATGGTAACAATGACCAGGTAATGTTCTTTTGAACAATAGGAACAAAAAAAAGCTGGAAAATTTAGGTCAGTTAGCACCTGCGAAGGGAAACAGGATTATTAAGACCAAATCTTTGTTCAGCTAAGTGTCAGTTGCATTGAGACTTTTGGAGGGATTCTCATTGCAAAGACAAGTGAGAGTGATTGCCATACATTGCCAACCTCGCCTCATTAAATAACTAACCTGCCCCATGGCATCCCTTATATCCAATTCCAACCCCATTTTACCACTCACTGGCCCCAGAACAACTCACCATCAATGGATATCCATCAAAAGACTGGCATTCCTTACTCCCACAACAACCTTGACAGTTTGTTGTGCCCCCAGACAAGTGTTGGCAGTGTGGCACTGTCTCCAACCATAATGGCACAGCAGTCACAAAACTGTGCTGCCCATAGGACATAGTTGGCGTAGCTGACACTCTCAAACAATGCTGTTATTTCACCCCAGGTGCTGGGTAATAACTAGGTCGCACAGTTTACCTGTCCTTAACTACATCCCATCTAGTCACTCTCTAAGTCAGTGTTTCTCTTCCCCCAGTGCCCAGTGGACACTTGCCTCTGGTCGTGATGCAGTAGGGGAACATCACAGTCAGGCAAGTAATCAGCCATGTCTAAACATGCTTTCATTAATAGCCAGCAAAAGCAGACACAAGGGGAATGAATACAAGCTGCAGTTCACCCTCAACAATGCAAACCCCCAACAAATGTCTGACAGTCCATGATGGTCAACTATATCCAGCTCACTTCTACTGATATGAGAGGGCAAATAGATCCTGTCTGTCTTGGAGACAAATGCAGCTGAGTTTTGTCATGCATAAGAGGAGTTTTTTTCAGCTCATAGCCCTTAACCTTCTCCTCTGGCAACTGCTCCCATTCTCTGGCTGCTCAGCATCTATCTCAACATCAGCTCATTGAGTGTTTCAATTGTGCAGAGCACAGAGTTCCAGCAGTGCAGCACATGCTGTCTGGACTATATTGGACCAGCCCATTCCAAGCTATGAAAGTGCATCTTCAGCAGGGACAGTCAGCAAATACTCACCAGCCAGTGTCCCAGGAGTGAATAGAGAAAGCCCTATCATCTGCTCCACCATGAACCTGGCCATGCATCAACTTGCTGAAGGTATGAGTGCTGGCTAAGTGATCATACATAACATCGAAAAGGGAGTGCCTGCTGTGCTCTGAGTCTCATTCCATCTCAGACCCACATCAACAATTCCTCTTTTCACTGCATTCATTAGAGTCCATTGTTACACATACGTGACAACTAATGTAGCGCTGACCTCCCCCCCTCCCTTGTCTCACAACACCCTTGAAAGTTCCACAAATGTTGGGGCACTTGTCTTTTCATTTCCCTCTTTTTAAGTTCTTGCTTCCAACTTCTGCATCAAGATGTCAGTGTTAAGTTTAGTTAGCTCCAGCCACACTGTGATTCACTTTCGACCAAAATTTGACTCATCAGCATGTTCAGATTGTGTACATGCAAAACAAAAAGTTTGCGAATGGATGCTTCATATATTTGCCTATTCAGCATCCAGCTGACACTGATCTTGTACTTTCACCCAAAGTGACACTGACCTGTCAACCTTGCAGCTTTGTCCTACCTACTTTCCTGTTGCATTTAGCACCTAGAGAATGATAAATGATAAATGACAGCAGGGAACCCAGCTCAGGGCGGGCAAAGTTGGCCAATGGGAAGGCCCATGATATCGATCTTTTCCTCCAACTGTCCTCTCAGGTCCAAGCTATAACATTACACCCTGCTCCTCTCTACTCCTCTTGTTGAGTTCACTACAAATAATCCCTGTTCATGACCTCCGATGCTGTAATGCAAAAGCTCGCATTGACCTTGAGCACCTCTTTCTCCTTCCTTGTTCCCATTTCCAGAAATGCATCTGCTATCCCCCTCCAACCTGGACATCCACCCACCTCTCCCTGTAATCCTTTTGGCAGCAATCACCCTGCAGCCTTACACGTTTCCCTTACACCATCCTCAACAATCGATGGACTACTCCAAGGGCTACATTCATCCCAGATCTTTGATCAACTTCAATAAGCAGCACCTAAGCATTATGGATCTAACCCCAGCACGCTATATTTACAGCTGCCCAAATGACATTACACAATTCCCCTGAGTGTTGCTGCTGGCTCAACAGTACAGCTCATCATTGACTGAACATATCTCCTGTCAGTGACTGTCCCAAGCTGACGGCTGACTATGACCCAGGCAACAGTGATGACTGGACTGAGGACCAGTTCCCCCATCTAGTTTCTGATATGGTAATGTGGTTGAAAACACATGCAGTGTATTTGCCAGTTATGCAGCTGGTATAGGCTGTAGGTATTAAGATGACCGTACAAGACACTTCCTCCCACACCCCTGTGGCCAGCAGCAAATACAAATCACCAAAGCACATTCTGCTTTCCACATCAAGATATCGCAACATCGAGCAGGTGGCTGAATATCATTGAGTGAGGTGCTGCATTAGACAAGCTATATTGCCCATTAATTGGCAATTCGCCATTGCCTAGCAAGAAAGTTGCCTCGCCACTTGACCAAAGCATCAAAGATACAGCAAGTTGGTCCCGATGTTAAGAATCTTGTTGATTTTTGCCACAAATCTCACTCAGACCCCTACAGGATTCCACCCAATGTTTCAGTTTCTGAAAATTGGACCTAAAACTTTAACTGCTTCTCTCCAAAGATGTTGTTGCCTGATCTGCTCAGTTTTCCCAGCCTTTTCGATCTTATTTTAGATTTACAGCATCCAAGGTATTTTGCTTTACTCTTTTCAGCAACATTTGGTTGAGACACAAATATTGGCTGTCCCTGAAGTTCAATGACTAAAATGAAATGGTGACATTATTGAAATGAATCTTCACTTCTAATATAGTAATATAGCAGTCAAGCTCACATCCGCATGCATTTACAGCCTTACAGGGTCAGCAGGCTACCACCTCCAAGGTGTCATCTCAGATTCACTTTTTAATTGGGCATAAAGTTCTCCTGTTACATCTGTGTTTAGTAATTGGCTCAAACAGTTAATTAGCAGCTAGTTGCTCAAACACTTGAGCAATTTGGTGTTTAAATTAAGACCTCCTGATAGTAGATAAGGCTTTTGTCCCTGCCATAGGTCAGGAATGTCTCTGATGGCTATATTTGGCATGTGAAATGATGACAGAGATAAACTATTCCATGTCCTCCGCTTTCACAGCCTTGCCACTGTCATCCAGCAGGGTGGCACAGGCCTTCCCTAGGTTTCTATCCTTGTCAATCAAGTTGTAGCTAGAGTATCACATGAAATGCTCTTTCCTGTTCCTGCACTCAACTCTGGTGTCCCCTGAGGATCTATCCATCCCTCCTCCAATTCCTCATCCAAAATCACAGCATTAGTTTTCACACAAACGCTAATGATATATAATGTTGTCCCACCTCCCCCTCACTCACCTTTAAATCTTTAAGCTAGTTTTCCTGACATCTAGGGAAGCTTCATCCGAGTCAGTCTTGTCCAGATCAAAACCATTGTCTTTGGCTGCCACTACATAGTCTATGCCGCAGCAACGGAATCCATCCCTCTTCATGCCAAATGTCTTAGCCTAGACATTGGCATGACCTGGTGTCATATTTGACCCCGGGTTGAGCATCTGACGACACTCATGGCATCAGTACGACCACCCGTGTCACCTTGGTATTTCCAACCTCTTCACAGCATGATCAACGAGGTAGGGTTTCAGGAGTGTCTTAGAGAAGATAGGGGAGCAATACAGTCACAAAAAAGATGAGGGAATTCCAGACCTTACAGCACTGACAGCTGAAGCTGTGGCAAGGAGATTTAATTTAGTGAAGTACAAGAAACCAGAATAGGAGGATTGTGGAGTTTGGTATTGTACAGGGCATCACATTGGACCAATAATCTCACCACAATACCTGCAGGAATTTGAATACAATTAATTAACTAAAATCTGGAATTAAAAAGCTCGTATTAGCAATAGTAACCACAGAATTATCAGACTGTTATAAAAAGCCATCTGGTTTTTTAATCTCCTTTCCGGGAAGCAATTAGTTATTTTAATCAAATTATACATTGGGACTTGAAATCAGATCTTTTGGCCCCAGAGTGAAGAATGCTACCATTTCAAAGAAGGAAGATATGCCACCTTTAAACCAACCTTAATCATGCTCACCTTTATGTGATTCCAGGTCAACAGGAAGATGGCTAAATCTCAATTACTCTCTGAGATATTCTAGCAATCAACCCAATTGTATTCAAAGCTGGTGAGCAATTACAGGGCTGTCAGGAAATTTTGGCTTCACCAATGACAAAAGACTTATGTGCTTGTTGGGCAAGAGGAAAGTTAGGACAAGGGGCAGGATAGTTCAAGTTTCCAAAAGATGTAATGTCAACCAGAATGCTGGAAGAGTCAAAATAAAAAAGTTTTTTTTTAAAAAAAACATTTTTTATTTTCCAAAAACAATTACAGTTTTTAATGAATTGTCCCCGTTAGCTGAAAAAGTCAGGAAGCTACAAGTTCTCTAATCACAGCTGTATTCAACCATATTAGCACCTTTGATTAAATGTATAAAGCTAACATGTTGCTGAGTGAGAAGGCTAGAAGTGTATGAACAAATACGTTACTGTGTAAACATGATTGCTGACATAGACTGTAGTTTCTACTCTGCAAACGGACACTGGCATTTTTCCCTATAAAAAAATTAATGATACATTGTTAAAAGCTTAAAGAAAATATTTCCACAAGCAGGTGTTTGTATAGCCTTGCTGGGGGAGTTTCGAGGTGCGTTGATGGGTTGGTGAGAAGTTGGGGGGAGGGAGGGTTGCTTTCCCTTGGCCAGTCCAAGCTAACAGCACAAGATCATGTGACAGAGGACCAAATAAACAGCATCTGGGGACGTTCAATTACAGCCCCTTTTCCCAGCATGCTTGCATTGTAATCTCTACCAGATGAGGATCAGCATTTTCAATAACACACTATGTACACACAACACCAGAATAAAGGCATTCAATGCAGCCTCCTAATAGACAGATCAAAGCACACAAATGACCAGCTGTAAGCATGCTTACTGCTGAATAATTCATTCCTTTCACAAGATTTTAAAAAACACTCAGCAGGACTTGGCAAGCTTTCGTTCCTTGTCACCCCCACCCCCACGGCCCCCACTCCCCGGGTAGTTTGTTAAGTTACAAAATATTTCGAAGACACTCTGCCCTCCTAGGATTCTACAGCCTAGGAGGACTCACAGCAAAGGAGGTGACCATTCGGCCCATCATGCCTGTTATAACACTTTTACAGACCTATCCAATTAGTTCCATGACCCAGCTCTCACCCAACTGTGCTGCAAACTTCCCATTTTCAAAGTTACTACTGAGTATGTAATTTTTCAAATACTGCATTGCACATCATAAACTGTTGCACTAAAATAAAATTCTCCTCATTCTCACCTCTGGTCATTTTTGCCCATTATCTTAAGCTTGTATCCTTTGGTCGCAACCCTGCTGCATATGGAAACAGTTTCTCCTTCCTGATTCACTTAACGTGTTTCATGAGTTTGAAAACCTTTACAAAATCTCCTCTTAACTATCTCCATTTTAAGGCCAGCTAGGCCAGCTTCTCTAATCTCTTCAAGTAAATTGGTCCTCACCCTTCTAACACCTCTCATAAATCTCCCCTCAGTCTTATTACTTAAAGGAACTATTAAATTAAATCAATATTATTGATAAACCACTGAAATCCTGGTATCCTGTTTTGTAAAATATTGTTTGAAAATACACATTGCACAGATTGCAGGTCTCGTCTCAGCTGGCTGTATAAAATCTCACTGGCCCAATGTGGATCTCTTAAATGTTATTCACAAACTCTAAATCAAGAGCAAAATGGCATTTAGCCCACTGTGCATCTAATTGGTGTTACATTCAGACAGAAATTGTTGTACAACACTGCTCTTGCTGTATATGCAAGGTGAAGTTAAGGATCTTCAGTGGTGTTATTTTGGGGATGGATGGTGGTGAATGTGGGCAAAACAAGAGGTCTGCATCCTAGGACACAAGTCTTCTACTCATCAAATTTGACAAACTCAGTTCCACAATTCTTTTTATTCATTCACACGATGTGGCTATGACTGGCCAGGTCATCACTGAATGCCTTTGAGAAAGTGGTCGAGAGCTGCCTTCTGGAACCACTGCAGTTCACATGGTGGAGGTACATTGAAACTGCTGCTGAGAGCAAGCTCCAGAACTTCCAGCCTCTGATATGCTCTTGTAGCCATAGTTTTAACATGGCTGGCCTCAGGTCAGTGTCTGGCCAATGGTAACCTCCAGGATGTTGAGAGGGGTAATGCCATTAAATCAATGTCAAGGACTGTTGGTTAAAATTCTCCCTTGCTGGAAATATTCATTACCTGATACTTTTGTTGTGCATAAAAGGCATGATTTTTAATGAGGGTAGGGAGTGTTCCACATTTCCATGACCCTTTTTATGTCTGAATGCTGCCTATTATTACCTCAAGTGACCTAGCTCCAGTTTTAAGGTTATACACTCCTTGCCCAATGAAGAGGCATTGTCATAGGAAAATGGACAGAATTCAGGGACATTTTAGATTTTTGGGAGGGAAGACAAAGAAAACAACACAAATACAAATCAGCAAAGTGCTTTTCATTTATTCTGTCACCATAAACTCCTAACAGTAATCATTGATTTTAGAGCAACTGAAATTAGCTACACAGTCCTACAGCTGCTTGGCCATATATTGAGTCTCCTTTTAAAAACAGATTTCAAATGTAAATCTAATACTATTAATTCCACTCAAGAGTTTACAGAATCTAAATTCTTTGAGACTTTAAGCAGAATTCCTCAATTATTCTATATAATTTCACACACATTCCCAATGATTTTTAAATAAATATTCTAAAGCTTCAAAAAGTGCAACATACATAATTAACTCTTTTAAAAATTAGTGATCAAAGTCATTACTAAAACTAATATTTCACACATAGACATGGACCTAAATAAAGATGGATACAGAAACATATACATACTCACAGTAAGGATAGAAAGCAAGATTAAGGTGTACAATGTCATGTAGGTATATACATAGAAGGACAGATAGCCAGGCATGCTCAATTACAGACACAAATATAAGAAACAGCAGATGTAGGCCATAAAAATTCCTTAAGCCTGTTCCACTATTCAAATGAATTCCTAATCTCCCTCAACTCCACCTTCCTGCGCTATCCCCACATCTCTCAATTCCACCAGTGTCCTAACATCTAGCCATTTCCACACAAATCCGCTCACCAACTGGGCAGCTACAAACCTCGAGAGTAACAAAGTCAGAAATTCGAATCTCTGTCCCAAATGGCTGAACACTTAGCTAGAGACTAGAGTAATAAGTTTTAGAATATCCAGCCAGGGTTAACAGTCTCTGCATTTACACTGTAAAATCCTTTAAGACTTAGATCACTTTTTCTTTGAAACTCCAAAGAGCACAGGCCCCTTCTAATCAATCTTTCCTCACACAGCAGCCCTCATATCTGAAGGGAGGGGAGTTGGTTAACTCAGTTGGCTGGATGGCTGGTTTGTGATGCACAGTGATGTCAGCAGCATGGGTTCAAAGCCCACACCAGGTGAGGAAACCATTCAGGACTCTCCTCAACCTTTCTCTTCGCCTGAAGCATCATGTTCCCTCAATTTAAACTAACACCATTCATTTCTCTCGATTGAGACAGCTGCCCTATGGTCTGGTAAAACCATGGGAAATACTACCATAGCTAGAATGAATTTAGTATACTTTTACTGCACTATCTGTATGCCAAACATCATCTTCCTTACTTCCTCAATTCTAGTTAAACATGAACCTTCACAGGTGATGTACCTGACCTGAATATTTCCAGCATTTTCTGTTCTCATCTTTCCAAAAACTGGGGCAACAAACTCCACAAGGTGTTTCATGTGGTAAAGTTGTCGCACTTTCATTTCAATCACTTTGCAATAACGGCCAGCATTTTGTTTTCCTAATTGCCTTCTATAACTGCATTTGAACTAAAGTACTGCACACTGACACAGATAGATCCATAAGTAAAAAAATACAAGCAATCGCTTTTGGTCAGATTTTTAACGGAAGGTCTCAATTTTCAATAGTTAGGAGCCAGAAAGGGGATAAATTCTAACTTTGAATTCGAAGCTACTTGAGAAATCATTTCCAGCTGAAATCACCTCCCTGAGATCACAGTAAGTTGCCCAGAACAGTGTTGCACAGAGTGAATGCCTGCTGTCTGACATCAACACTGGCTTTCAGTTTAATTTAAAATGTGAATCCAGTGCTTGTTAGCCATTTAAAAGAATCCTGTAGAAAAGGAAAGTGGAAGAGGAGGCATACATAAATCCTCATTGTAATGTTCCCCCTCTCTGTTGAACATCCTGTTGTGAAATGTGTTGTACAGGATGTTCAGACAAATTAAAGGATGTACTTTGACCATGTAGTCATAAAATGATTCAGCCCAGGCTGACGCTTTGAACTATGCAATTAGTTACACTCTTTGAATTTTATTTCTGAACCATCTTCCACTAGTTTCGCAATAAAGCTCCAAAATAAAAAAAGATGACTTTTTTTTAAGTAATATCCAATATTCCTGGAGAGCTGCATCCCTACCTCTTATGGAATCTTAATTTCCTTCACTCCACTGTCAGTAGCCTGACCCGAAATTCTGGAATTCCCACCTGCTCACCCAAATCCTTTTTGCCTTTCTCATCTCCTTTAAAGCCTATTCCTTTGATCAAAGTTTTTGGACACCTATTTAATATCACCTTGTGTTATTGTGTATGAAATTCTAACAGCTAACATTGTGGGATCAAATCACACGCAGATCAGAACAGAAGGAATCCATGATGCTCTCGGACCCATTTGGGTGTTCAATGAACTTCAGACTGATCTGCAACCTAAATCAATACACCATCTTTGCTCCATGTCCGTTGATAATTTTAACAAATGCATCTAACTCAGTTTTAACATCAACAAATTGCCCTTTGCCCCAAGCTTTTATCATCCCTGGCGCTTAAACACAGTTCCTAATTTCACCCCTGGAAGGGTAGTTCTATTTTTTAGACTAGATCCATTGTTCCTCAGTCCTAAATTTCCCATTCAGCAGTTTTGAGTTTCTACCTATGATGTATATTTGAGTTAAACACCATTTAATCTTCTAAATTCAAAGGAATACAACCTTAATTTGTGTAATCGCTCCAGGAGATGTAATCCTTGGATCCTGATATCACTCTAGCAAATCCATGGTGCTCTCCTTCCAAAATCAATGCGTCTTTCCAAAGGTGACCAGCACTAATCTCAGCTCTGCCTTGCAATGTTAAAAATACTGGATAAATACCAGTCGTTCTGTTGAACATGTGGACATTATTAAAAAGTAGTAATAATTCATAGCACCAAGATTGCTCATGGGTTGATACAGAAAGGATTGTTAGCTGTACTTAAGACACCAACAGAGTGTATGGTGCATTATTTTAGATCAGATGAGTGACTAGAAGAAAATAGAAGGTGACCAAGGCAAAGATTATTAGTGACTTAAAAATGTCTAGAAGGTCTGGGGATCCATAACAGTCACTTTAAATATATGGAAATAATTGGCAATGCAATATGAAATGCAGAATAAAACATGCTCAATTTTAACTAGGAAACTAAGTTGAACCTTATAAGAGACCAAAGAGCAAGTCTTAGCTTCTGCCATTTACAAATTAATACATAATTAAACTAATGTAGCAGGGGGCTGTGAACGAGAAAAGAAGACTAGTAGACAGTGAGGTGGAAACTAGAGACTGTAAGGAACAGGATCGTGAAGTTAGCATTACCAAGGGGAAGAGTAGGCAGAGAGCAGGTGAATGCAAAGGAACTGGTGGTCTGAAGTGCATATGCTCTAATGCAAGGGATATAGTGGGTAAGGCAGATGAACTTAGGGTTTGGATTGGTGCCTGGAGGTATGACGTTATTGTGATCACAGAGGGAAGGGCATGATTGGCAACTAAATGTTCCTGGATATAGATGCCTCAAACAGGACAGAGTGGGAAGTAAGAGTGGAGGGGAGGGTCTACTTGCGGAACGTTTCAGAGAACACCTCTGGGACACCCGCACCAACCAATGCAACCGCCCCGTGGCTGAACACTTTAACTCCCCCTCCCACTCCGCCAAGGACATGCAGGTCATTGGCCTCCTCCATCGCCAGACCATAGCAACACGACGCCTGGAAGAAGAGCAACTCATCTTCCACCTAGGCACCTTCCAACCACAAGGGATGAATGCAGATTTCTCCAGCTTCCTTATTTCCCCTCCCCTCACCTGATCTCAGTCCCAACCCTCGGACTCAGCACCGCCTTCTTGACCTGCAATCTTCTTCCCGACCTTTCCGCCCCCACCCCCTCTCCGGCCTATCACCCTCACCTTAACCTCCTTCCACCTATTGCATTCCCAACGCCCCTCCCCCAAGTCCCTCCTCCCTACCTTTTATCTTAGCCTGCTTGGCACACCTTCCTCATTCCTGAAGAAGGGCTTATGCCCGAAACATCGATTCTTCTGCTCCCTGGAAGCTGCCTGACCTTCTGCACTTTTCCAGCAACACATTTTTCAGCTCTGATCTCCAGCATCTGCAGCCCTCACTTTCTCCTGGAGGGGAGGAGTTGCATTGTTGGTCAGGAATGATATCACAGCTGTACTAAAGGAGGACACCATGGAGGGCTTGAGCAGGGAGGCATTATGGGTAGAGCTGAGAAATAAGGAGGGTGTAGTTACATTGTTGGGACTGTACTACAGGCCTCCCAACAGTGAGCGTTAGGTAGAAGAACAAATAGGTAAACAGATTATGGAAAGATGTAGAGGCAACAGGGTGGTGGGTGATGGAAGATTTTAATTTTCCCAATATTGACTGGGATACACTTAGTGTCAGAGGTCTGGATGGGGTATAATGTATAAGGAGCATCCAGGAAAGTTTTCTAGAGCAGTATGTCAATAGTCCGACAAGGTAAGGGGCCATATTAGACCTGATATTGGGAAATGAGCCCAGCCAGGAGGTAGAATTTGCAGTGAGGGGTTTCTTTGGGAATTGTGACCACAATTCTGTAAGTTTTAGAATACTGTAGACAAAGATGAGAGTGGTCCTTAGCAAAGAGTACTAAACTGGGCCAAGGACAATTATATTAAAATTCAGCAGGAGCTGGGAAATGTGGATTGGGGGCAGCTATTTGAAGGGAAGTCCACATTTCATATGTGGGAGGCTTTCAAAGACAGGTTGAAGATAGTACAGGATAGGCATGTCACTTTGAAGATAAGGGATAGGAAAGGCAAGATTCATGATCCGTGGATGACAGGAGAAATTGTGCGACTAGCCAAGAGGAAAAGGGAAGCTTACATGAGATCCAGGCAGCAAAGAACAGAACAGGCTTTGGAGGAATATCGGGAGAGTAGGATCAATCTTAAATGACATGTCAAGCGGGCTAAAAGGGGTCATGAAATAGCTTTAACGAGCAGAATAAGGAGAATCCCAGGGCCTTTTATTCATATATCAGAGGCAAGAGGGTAACTAGAGAAAGAGTTGCTCCACTAAAGGATAAGGAAGGAAGGTTGTGTGTCAAACCTGAGAAAATAGGTGAGATTCTCAATGTTTACTTTGCATCAGTGTTCACTGAGGAGAGGAACATGATGAATGTTGAGATTAGAGATAGAAATTTGTTTACTCTGGATCACGTTGACATAAGGAGCGTGTTGGGTAAGCTAAAGGACATTAAGGTGGACAAATCCCCAGGACCAGCTGGGATCTATCCCAGGTTGCTGAGGGAGACGAGAGAGGAAATAGCTGGGGACCTGACAGATATTTTTGTAGCATCCTTAAACACAGGTGGCGTGCCGGAGGACTGGAGGGTTGCTCATGTTGTCCCCCTGTACAAGAAGTGTAGTAGGGATATTCCAGGTAACTACAGACCTGATGTCAGTGGTGGGAAAGTTGCTGGAGAAGGTACTGAGGAATAGGATCTATTTATATTTGGAAGAGAATGGGCTTATCAGTGACCGGCAACATGGGTTTGTATGGGGGACATTGTGCCTTATCAACTTAATAGAGTTCTCTGAGGAAGTGACCAAATTGATAGACGAAGGAAGGGCTGTAGGTGTCATTTACATGGACTTTACCAGGTGTTTGATAAGGTTCCCCATGGTAAACTAATGGAGAAAGTGAAGTCACATGATGTGCAGGGTGTACTAACTAGCCGGATAAAGAAACGATTGAGCATCAGGAGACAGAGAGTAGTAGTTGAAGGGAGTTTCTCGAAATGGGGAAAGGTGACCAGTGGTGTTCCACAGGGATCAGTACTGGGGCCATTGCTGTTTGTGATATAATAAATGATCTGGAAGAGGGCATTGTTGGTCTGATCACTAAGTTTGCAGATGACACAAAGATTGATGGAGTAGCAGAAAGCATAGGGGTCTGTCAAGGAATACAGGAGAATATAGATAGATTGGAGAACTGGGTGCAGAAGTGGCAGATAGAGTCAATCAGGGTATATGTGAGGTGATGCATTTTGGAAGGTCTAATTCTAGAGCGAACTATACTGTACACGGAAGAGCCTTGGGAAAAGTTGATGAGAGAGAGATCAGGGAGTTCAGGTCCATGATACCCTGAGTGGTTAAGAAGGCATATGGTATGCTTGCCTTCATCGGTCGGGGTATTGAGTATAAGAGCTGGTAGGTCATGTTAAAATTGTACACGACTTTGGTTCGGCCACATTTAGAATACTGTGTACAGTTTTGTTTGCCACATTACCAAATGAATGTGGACGCTTTGGAGAAGGTGCAGAGAAGATTTACAAGGATGTTGCCTGGAATGGAAAGTGCTAGATATGAAGAAAGGTTGAGTAGGTTAGGATTGTTTTCATTAGAAAAAAGGAGATTGAGGAGGGACCTGACTGAGATCTACAAAATAATCAAGGGTATAAACAGGATGGATAGAGATAAGCTTTTTCCCAAGGTTAGGGATTCAATAATGAGAGGTCATGCTTTCAAGATGAGAGGAGAAAGGTTTGGCGGGGGGGGGGGGGGGGGGGGGTTACATGCGGAAAGTACTTTACACAGAGGCTGGTAGGTGCCTGGAACGTGTTGCCAGCAGAGGTAGGAGAGGCAGGCACGGTAGATTCATTTAAAGTGTGTCTGGACAACTGCATGAGTAGGTGGGAAGCAAAGGGACACAGATACTTAGGAAGTGGGTGATAGGTTTAGATAGTGGATTTGGATCGGCATAGGCTTGAAAGGCCGAAGGGCCTGTTCCTGGGCTGTAAATTTTCTTTGTTCTTTGTTTTATTACCATTGGCCAGAGCTACAAAGTTCATTTGTATCATATCTTTCACAACCTCTGGTCATCCCAAAGTGCTTTTCACCAATGACGTTCTTTTGAAACATAGTCAACAATGAACATGGCAACCAATTTGTACATAGCAAGCTCCAACGAGTAGCAATGTAATAATTCCACTCCAGACTCAAGCCATTAGCTTGGTCTCTCTGCATGGATGCTGTCTGACCTGCTGTGATCTCCAGCATTTGTTGCTTTCAGTATAGATTCAAGAATCTGCAGTAATTTGCTCCTACAATATAATAACTAGATTTAGTCAGTTTTTTTGTGATAGTAAATGAGGGATAAGTATTTGTTAGGACACTGGAGAGAATTTCCTTGCTCTTCTTTGAGATAGTGCTGTGAATTCTTATAGCTCATGTGAAACATGGAAGCTTCAACAACACAGTATGTCAACCTGACATCTGTGATCAGGTCTCAGTAGTTTCTTTAAAAATTAATTCAAAATTGAAACTACCACAAGGTTGCTTCATAACCTTAAATGTACAAAATCGGCTCGAGACAGCTTCCTTATGAAGTTCTTCAAAGCCCCAAATACACATTTCTGATAGCCATGCTCCTTTTCATAGCAATAGTGACGAAAATTGATCCTCACATTCATCAAATTCATTTCATAAAGCATCCTGTCATCTTCCTGCATCCTGGGGTAAGAAAGACAGGTTAGGGCTGTTCAGGGAAGTGGGTGAATGAAAGGCGGATCCGGAGTAGGGTTCAAATCTATTACTTCCTGATTCAGAAGTAAGACTGCTGCAACCAACATGCTGCATGATAGGGGGACAGCAGATTGTTGTTCAAGTCACAAGCCTATTACGTCCAGTGCTCAAAATATTAACTTGTTGATTTCATGTTATGACGAGCAGAAATAATTTAGAACAGGTCAGTCATACGGGTCAGTAATCTCCTTGCAAGGCCACAGGAATTACAACTTGCATGGAATTGCAGAACTCAATCACCAGCATGGTAATAAACATCACTAAATCAGAATTTGCGTCAGTGAGAAGTGCAGAATAAGCCTCCAAGAAACGGGCAAAATCTCCTAATAATAATGCTATTTGACTTATTAAATTAAATAGATCCCAAAGGTGGATTTTAAAGACCCCAAGGTACTATTAGAAAAACAGCGGGCAGATTTTCTTCAGTGCCCTGGCTACCATCCATCCTTAAATCAACATTACAAAAACAGATTACCTGTCTCATTCAGCAAGTGATTAACAGTTTTTTGTTTGTGGGTCTTGCTGCATTTCTTACATTTAAAGCAGAGACCAAATTTCAAAAGTACTTGTAAAATGCTTTACGTAAGTCAGTGATTGCAAGACCGAGAAAAGAGAGCAAACGTGGGATTGAGAGCGAGCAAGCAGCCGAGCCAATGGAAGTGTGGGACTTCATAACCACTGCCAGTCTCAAAGATAGTCTTGACAGGGCAGCTCGTCTGAAGTTGTTTTCCTCTGCCTTTGACCAGCTTCGTTTAGCAGTGAAAAAAATGGAAAGCAAAAGAGCAAAACAGAGAAATCAGATGCAAAGCAACAAAGAGAAAAAAAGAACAGATGAGTGAAAGAAAGCAAAGAGACTGACAGAGGGGATAAAGACAACACAAGAGAAAGAAAAAGAACAAGGGAAAGAACAGCAAAGAATATATGGTGGGATTGAGACAATATGACAGAATTGAGAAAAATGTTGTTATCCAAGTTTACATAATTCTCTAACTCTGCAGTTGGAGCACAGTTCAGAGAGTACTGTTGGTAGCAGTGGGTGGATAGACAACAAACATTCGTTATTGGTCTCTCCACTATCATAGCAAAGATGTGAGCAGATTTATATTACTGGATGAGTGTCCACATTATGTTAAAATACCAGGCTGAGGAATATTACATAAAGCATCATCTAGACACCAAGAAACACTTTGGGGCCTTTAGAATAAAATGAATAAGACCATAGTGGACATGTGTGAGAACTTGCTTTCCATCAAGATATCTGGGGGAAGGGCCTGGGGCAGTAGTGGGAACATTTATGGTTAACGGTTTCAATAATTCTCTGTATTGAGCTGCAGGTGCAAACTAGACAAATGCATTATCCAATGCTCACCCTTGGACAGTGAAGGAATAGCTCCAGGCATGATGAGGCTGTCGTGGAGAAAATCACACACAATGGTTGCTGTACAATGGATTCATGAACCAGAACCACTGTATAAATTAGAATATATTAGAGAAGGCATTTTACAATAGCTGCCAGGGAGTGGGAAATGGGTTGGTAATAGGATTCCAGGAATCATCATCAAATAAAGATTCGTAAAGACCTTCAGTAAATGATCAACTGTTAAGCCCATTTCTAACAATAAAAAATCTATTCCTGACTTCAGAAACCTGCCTGGAAACAGTTCCAGGGGATTATCAGACAGGAGTTAGTCTTCTAAGCAACAACAGGTGCATGGAGTGGGGGGTGGGGTGGGGTGGGGGTGGTGCTGTGGAGCAGCGGCGGGGCGAAAGCAAGAGGAATATAAATACCACCTGCCCCTTCATTTTTCGGCAGCTCTGACAGTTCATTGTGTGTTTCATGGGCAGAGAGAGAGAGAGAGAGAGAGAGAGAATGCGAGAGTGCTGTACCCACACGGCCAGTCTCCAGAACAGATTTGACACTCGGATTCTGGAAG
Organism: Chiloscyllium plagiosum; assembly: GCF_004010195.1. NCBI lineage: Eukaryota > Metazoa > Chordata > Chondrichthyes > Orectolobiformes > Hemiscylliidae > Chiloscyllium > Chiloscyllium plagiosum. Next base: position 29,285,461 of record NC_057725.1, read on the forward strand.
GTGCCTTGCCGTCAATCAAAGCAGCTGGGACAAGATAAGCTGTTTGTGACCTGACCCCAGAGCATACACATGCTGTTCAGCAGCTGCAGGGTTATGTGCTTTCCCCCTCTCTCCTCTTTCCCTTGTCATTCAGAGCAGCTCCCCTGAATATGAATGATCCAAGACATCCTGGAGAATATCAATTGCACTCAGACTTCCCTTCGGCAGGCCAATACTTGGGTTTATAAAGTTATGCTCAATACAAACGCATTTGAGTGCCTTCGTTGCTCTTTAAATGGAATTTAATGCAGAGTCCAAACAGTAGCAGCAATAGGAAAAAATTGTTTTGAACGATGTTGCCATCATACTTAATGTCTTCAATTGTCAATCAAAGGAAGTTTTTTTTTTAGTTACAGGTTATTTGCCAGTTATGTGCTACAGTTTTAATATTTATAGAGATTAGAGCAACTGGGATTATTCTCACAAGGGAATACCAAATATTAAGAAGAAACTCAGCAGGTCTGACAGCATAGGTGGAGAGAAAACAGAGTTAATGCTTCAAACTATTTCTGAAGACGGATCAGTGGACTTAAAACTTTAACTTCACAGAAGCTGCCAGAACTGCTGAGTCTTGCCAGCAATTTCTGTTTTTGTTTGTTTCAGATTTCCAGCATTTGCAGTTCTGTTTAACATTAAGGAGAAACTGCTCCCAGGTGGAGAATGATCAGTTGCCAGAAAACAGAGATTTAATTGGCAAAGGGAGAAGAGATGGTTTTCCTTAACATAGTGAATTGTTGCAATCTGGAAAATTCTGTCAGACAGGATGATGGAAGCAGATTCAATGATAACTTTCAAAACAGGATTGGATAAGTACCTGAAGGAGAGAAAAAAAAATCAGGAAGTGCAAGTTTCAATGAGAAAAGACCAAGACATGTAACAAGCTGGATCGCTCTAACAAAGTGCTGCTACTGGCTCAATGTGTCAAAATCACCTTTGGTGTCAGATGTTCTAGGATTCTACTGAACGTAAAGCTCAGAAAGTAGTCATTCATTCCAACAGGTCTCTGCCAATATTTATGCTGCACACCACCCTTCTATTCTTTTGTCCTTCATGTCTATCCAGCATCCCTTTCAATCTGAATGAATACTTGCCACTTTCTTGGTTGGGTGCAGCTTAACCACCACTTGAAGCTAGACACCATCCAAGACAAAACAGTCCACCTGAATGGCATTCCAAACACCACCTTCAATCTCATCAGAGCTCAGTGGCAATGGAAACATCTACAAGATGCCACAAGGCTCCTTTGAGGGCACTTGCCAAACCTGCAATCTCTGCCACACCTTTGAAGGGCTCCAGATGCAAGGGAACACCATGATTTGCAAATTCTCCTCCAAACCATACATCAGCCTAAGTTGGAACTACGTCACTGTTCCTTCAATGTACCTAGCTCAAAATCCTGACACTCCCTTCATAACAACACTGTGTGTCCCAAGGACTGCATAGATTCAAGGCAGCAGCTTTTACCACCATGTTCTCCAAGAGAGTTGGGGACAGGCAATAATGCTGGCCTAGTTAATGACAAGAACAATGAACGAAGGAAAGAAGTGTGAGGACTTAAAATTACAACCTTTGGCAGCAGATCCCACACTCTCACCACTATCTGGATAAAGAGGTTTGGTCTGAACTGCACATTAAACATATCAATGGCTGTCATATACCTATGGCTTCTGATTAACACGGGAAAAAAATTTTGCTTACCTTGACTAACGTCTTTATAAATTGAGAAATCCCTATCAAGTTATCTTGTTAGTCTTATTTTTATGGCAGAAAAAAATTTTAATTTGGTTTGGTTTGTCTTAAATCATGAAAAGGACAAGGGTTAAGGGAAGGAACTCCACAGCATAGGGTCTAAAGTGACAATGTGACTCACACCAAGGTGGGAAACAGAAATAGAAGGAGTAGACAAGTGGTTGAAATCAGAAAAAAAGAGGAAAAACAAAGAGTTGTGATCCTTGAGAAGGTTAGGAAGATAGGGAGGTGAAAAGCCATAGAAAAACAACATGGATGGGGCATGGGGGTGAAATCAGGGAAGACAGGCACTGGGATAAGGTCCTGCAGGACTCATTTCTTGGGTGAGCTAATGTTTATGAAAGAGTGGAGGAGAATGGAAAGACCAGCAGGAGAACATTGGAATCAGCCTGGAGGCAACAAAAGTTTCAGCAAGAGCGGAAGCTGTGAGGGAAAAGTTGCAAACATACAGTGAGTGTTGTGTGCAGGGACAAAAACATCGTATGCTAAGAGATTATAAACTGCTATGAAGATGTATTACCTGAAATATTGGTTTAAATTGTCTTTGCTGAAAATGTGTTGCTGGAAAAGCGCAGCAGGTCAGGCAGCATCCAGGGAACAGGAGAATCGACGTTTCGAGCATAAGCCCTTCTTCAGGAATGAGGAAAGTGAGTCCAGCTGGCTAAGATAAAAGGTAGGGAGGAGGGACTTGGGGGAGGGGCGTTGGAATTGCGATAGGTGGAGGGAGGTCAAGGTGAGGGTGATAGGCCGGAGTGGGGTGGGAGCGGGGAGGTCAGGGAGGAGATTGCAGGGTAGGAGGGGGGTGCTGAATT
>NC_057725.1:29288998-29329896 GCF_004010195.1 Chiloscyllium plagiosum
CCCGAACGTAGGTGGGGAGTTCTTGGACTAAGGGGGACAGGACCATGTCAAGGTATGCAGAGAAGAGTTCAGTGGGGCAGGAGCAGGCTGAGACAATGGATCGGCCGGGGCAGTCAGGTTTGTGGATTTTGGGCAAAGGTAGAAACGGGCGGTGCGGGGTTGTGGGACTATGAGGTTGGAGGCGGTGGATGGGAGATTGTCTTTGACTGGACATATATCTATATAGTGCACGTTTAAATGGAGCCTTTACAAAGCAAAGGCGACTGGCTGCAGCAGGGAAAACATTGCATTCACAAAGAACACTAGCCAGAAAACTGGGGTCATAACCTACAATACTTTCAGAGGTCAGACAATCTAGTTTGCGGATGTATCAAAGTAAATAGGTTTTGGCCTGCAGCAGCTGCCTTTGCCCTCTCACTCTTTCTCCCAAACCATTCTCATGGTATTGAGAGATACAGGAACAAACTACTGCAATGCTGGAATCTGTAGTGAAAACAAATGTTGGAGATCACAGCGGGTCAGGCAGCAACTATGGAGAGAGAGCAAGCTAACCTTTCGAGTCAAGGTGACTCTTCATCAGAGATCTTCCTCTCTCTCCATGGATGCTGCCTGACCTGCTATGATCACCGGCATTTGGTTTTTTTCCAAATGTTTTGAAAGTTGTAAACCTACCAGAATGCCTCAACACCAAAGTGGACAGATCATTGTCTTTTTAAGAACATTCAGATTTCAGCAATCAGGAAAACACCACTACTGTCTCCAGAAAAAAATTCAGCCAGCCATATCCGATCTAGGAAGAAATCTTTGGGCCAATAGCCTATGAGCAATGTGTGTTCAGCTGCACAGCAATGTGTGAACAAATTATAAACAACTCTTATTTTCTGAATTTAATTGTTGCTTGGCCAAAGAATTTTAAGATCACAGTCTATTTAGATTTTAAATTTTCCTCACACTTGGGACTGCGTGCTACTTTTCAAGAAGGGTAGCTTTATATATTTGCACAGATTGAAATCTTTGTTAATAATCTTTATATCTATGCATGAGTGAGTTCTGTTTGCAATAAACTTACTCTTTGCTACTTCAAGAATATGGTTGATTTGGTTTCTGATAATAAGCTACCTACACTTTAATGTAAGGTATCATCTCCTTTTCAAAAATCCAAACTTTGCTGTGGCCACTGGAGAACTGGAGCAATGAAAACAAGCAGTTCATCTCTCCTAATTCGGTCAGAACAAAACCCATAAGTTCCCTGTTAGGAACAGGGCAAATTGCTATAAAAACATATCTGATCTCTATAGTAAGTTTCACTCCCAACATGCCGTAAGTTGATTTAGTTCAAGTTGGCACAAGTTCAAATTAGGAATACAGTCCATAGATTTCTCTTTTGCTGCAATTTTGAATACAGAACACATTAATAGTTGCTCAAAGACAAGGGGGAAATGATTTGTAATGTTAAATCTACACTAAATATTAATCCACTTTTTAAAAATTCATAATAACTACATTACTTTCTAGCTACACACCCATGTACACATTCAAAGTCTTACTTTGGCTATTTTTCAAGCACTCTTCATTAATCTTTGAAAAATAACAACTTAATAATGTCAAATGTTCCACACTGAACAGGCTGAGTACTCACTTTAGCTTGAGTACATAAGACAGTCAGGGAACTATAGATCGGTGAGCCTGATATGGGTGGTGGGCAAGTTGTTGGAGGAAATCTTGAGGGACAGGATTTACATGTATTTGGAAAGGCAAGGGCTGATTGCGGATAGTCAGCATGGCTTTGTGTGTGGGAAATCATGTCTCAAGAACTTGATTGTGTTTTTTGAAGTAACTAAGAGGATTGATGAAGGCAAAGTGGTAGACAGATCGATGTGGACTTCAGTAAGGCGTTTGACAAGGTTCCTCATGCACGACTGTTTAGCAAGGTTAGATCATGGGACACAGGGAGAACTAGCCATTTGGACACAAGAACTGGCTCGAAGGCAGAAGACAGAGGGTGGTGGTGGAGGGTTGCTTTTCAGACTGGAGGCCTGTGACCAGTGGTGTGCCACAAGGATCAGTGCTGGGTCAACTACTTTTTGTCATTTATGTAAATGATTTGGATGTGAACATAGGAGGTATAGTTAGTAAGTTTGCAGATGACAACAAAATTGAAAGTGTGGTGGACAGCAAAGAAGGTTACCTCAGAGTGCAATGGGATCTTGATCAGATGGGCCAATGGGCTGAGAAGTGGCAGATAAAGTTAAATTTAGATAAATGTGAGATTCTGCACTTTGGAAAGGCAAATCAGAGCAGGACTTATACACTTTAATGGTAAAGTCCTGGGGAGTGTTGCTGAACAAAGAGACCTTGGAGTGCACTTTGATAGTTCCTTGAAAATGAAGTCGCAGGTAGCTAGGATCGTCACGGTAGCGTTTGGTATGCTTTCCTTTATTGGTGAGAGCATTGAGCATAGGAGTTGGGAGGTCATGTTGCGGCTGTACAGGACATTGGTCAGGCGACTTTTGGAATATTGTGTGGAATTCTGGTCTTCCTATCGGAAAGATTTGTGAAACTTGAAAGGGTTCAGAAGAGATTTACAAGGATGTTGTCAGGGTTGGAGTATTTGAGCTATCGGGAGAGGCTGAATAGGCTCAGGCTGTTTTCCGTGCACCATTGCAGGCTGAGGAGTGACCTTATAGAGGTTTATAAAACCATGAGGGGCATGGATAGGATAAATAGATAAAGCCTTTCCCTGACGTGAGGGAGTCCAGAACTAGAGGGGTAAGAGGGCAAAGATATAAAAGGGACCTAAGAGGCAACCTTTTCACACAGAGGGGGTGTGTGCATGGAATAAGCTGCCTGAGGAAGTAGTGAACGCTGGTATAATTACAGCATTTAAAAGGCATTTGGATGGGTATATGAATAGGAGGGGTTTAGAGGGATATGGGCCAAGTGCTGGCAAATGGGACTAGAGTACTTTAGGATATCTGGTCGGCATGGACGAGTTAGACGGATGGGTCTGTTTCTGTGCTGTACATCTATGATTCTGTGACATGATCATGGTTGGCTGTTAAAGCACAATTTTTTTATAACAGAAAAGCTTCTTTGCAGATATATTGCTGGTCTCCAACATAATAGAAAGGTTAAAGAGATAGTTGAGAAGGTACACAGAAAAATATCACAATGGAACTGAGAATGTACACTTAGGGCATTTTTCAGTACCTAGGAATATAGGAGTAGGCCATTCAGCCCCCTTCAAGCCTGTTCCGCCTTTCAGTATGATCATGGCTGATTTGTGGCCTAACTCCATTTATCTAGCTTTGCTTAACAAATATTTGTCAATCTCAGATTTAAAATTAACGAACGGTGGGCGGCACGGTGGCACAGTGGTTAGCACTGCTGCCTCACAGCGCCAGAGACCCGGGTTCAATTCCCGCCTCAGGCGACTGACTGTGTGGAGTTTGCACGTTCTCCCCGTGTCTGCGTGGGTTTCCTCCAGGTGCTCCGGTTTCCTCCCACAGTCCAAAGATGTGCAGGTTAGGTGAATTGGCCGTGCTAAATTGCCCGTAGTGTTAGGTAAGGGGTAAATGTAGGGGTATGGGTGGGTTGCGCTTCGGCGGGGCGGTGTGGACTTGCTGGGCTGAAGGGCCTGTTTCCACACTGTAAGTAATCTAATCTAATCTAATCAAACGATCCAGCATTCACTGTCATTTAATGAAGAGAGTTCCAAACTGCCACCACCCTTTGTGTCAAGAACTGCTTCCTAACATGTCTGACCCTAATTCTCAGACTAATTCCCTAGTTTTAGAATCCCCAACCAGTGGAAATAGTTTGTCTTTATGTACCTTGTCTTTTCCTATTAATAACTTGAAGACTTCAATCAGATCATCTCTTAAACATTCTAAATTCTCGAGAAAAGAGACTTCATTTGTATAACTTAGGTTACTCATAATGTTACCCCTGAAATTCGGGTATCAAGCCTACATTGTACTCCCTCCAAGGCCAATATATCCTTCCCAAGGTGTGGTGTCCGATTTGCTCACAGTACTCAAAGCAGGTTGGAAACAGGGTTTTATACAACTGTAGCATTATATCTAAAAAAAACTAGAGTACAGAACTTAAGGTCAGCATTCCATTAGTTTTCTTGATGATTTTCCACACCTGTTTGTGGCATTTTAAAAAGTCTATGTACCTGAACCGACAAGTCACTTTGGACATGCATGGTATTTAACTTCATATCATCACAACAGTACCCGGAGTTCTCCTTTTTCAGTGCAAAACTAGATAACCTCACACTTGCCACAATTTTGCACATTCACTTAGTCTAATCAATATCCTTTTGTAATTTTAGCTATAGTCTAATTGACCTGTTCAGCGATGTTATTATACACTTCTGCATATGGTGGGACTTGAACCCAGGTCTCCTGGTTCAGAAGTAGGGATGGTCATCTATACTGTCCACATACTTGTATCGCTAAAAAGACCGAGGTGACCTAATGTAAGGGTGAGTGGAGAAATATCTTCAGTTGAATGGAAGAATAAAACATGGATCAGAAGAACAAGATATTTACAAATAAATAGATTTAAAACTTTAATCAATTTATGAATAAATGCAAAGGGAATTCAGGGGCAAGTGGCAAATATGTGGAACTCACCAGTAGCAGCAGTAATTGAGGAATATAACAAAGATACATACAAAGGGAAGTTAGATAAGAACATTTTATAGGGCAGGATTGAAGGATTTACTGGTACAGTGAGAAACTGGAGGCTTTAGTGGATCACTAAGAGTGATATAAACCAACTAGACTGAATAGCCAGTTTCTGTGCTATAAATAATTATAGAAGGCTACAGCAAAGAGGACAGCGGCTCAGCATGTCATGACTTTGCTTGCCTGAAAGAACGTTAACCCTACAGCCCTGCCCAATTCCCTATTTCATATGACCTGATTCCCTTTATCCTTTCAAAAACAAAGAACAAAGAACATTACCACACAGGAACAGGCCCTTTGGCCCTCCAAGCCTGTGCCAATCCAGATCCTCTGTCTAAACCAGTCACCTATTTTCCAAGGATTTGTATACCTTTGCTCCTTGCCCATTCACGAATCTGTCTGTATACATCTTAAATGACGCTATTGTTCTTGCCTCTATCACCTCTGCTGGCAACGCATTCCAAGCAGCCATCACCCTCTGCGTGAAGAACTTTCTACGCATATCGCCCTAAACTTTTCCCCTCACACATTCAACTCATGATCCCTAGTAATTGAGTCCTCCACTCTGGAAAAAGTTTCTTGCTATCCACCCTGTCTACACCTCTCATGATTTTGTACACCTCAGTCAAGACCCCCTCAACCTCCTCCTTTCCAATGAAAATAATCCTAATCTACCCAACCTCTCCTCATAGTTAGCACCCTCCATCCTGGGCAACATCCTGATGAACCTCTCCACACCCTCTCCAAAGCATCCACATCCTTTTGGTAATGTGGCAACCAGAAATGTACGCGGTGTCAGAACTGTACGTATTCCAAGTGTGGCCAAACCAAACTCGTATACAACTGTAGCTCTTGCACTCAATATCCCGTCCGATGAAGGAAAGTATGCCACATGCCTTCTTGACCACTCTACTGACGTGCATTGCCATGTTCAGGGAACATGGACCTGAACACCCAGATCTCTCTGTACATCAATTTTCCCCAGGACTTTTCCATTTACTGTGGAATTGCATCTTCTAAAATTCTTCACCTCACATTTGTCTAGATTGAACACTATCTGCCATTTCTCTGTCCAACTCTCCAATCTATCTATATTCTGCTGCATTTTCTGATAGTCCCCTTCATTATCTGCTACTCCACCAATCTTAGTGTCACCTGCAAAGTTGCTAATGAGGCAACCTACACCTTCCTCCAAATCATTTATGTATATCACAAACAACAGTGGTCCCAGCACGGATCCCTGTGGAACACCACTGGTCACAGGTCTCCATTTTGAGAAGCTCCCTTCCACTACTAGTCTCTGTCCCCTGTTGCCCAACCAGTTCTCTGTCCATCTAGCTAGAACACCCGAGACCCCATGCGACTTCACCTTCTTCATCAGCCTACCATGGGGAACCTTATCAAACACCTTACTGAAGTCCATGTCTATGACATCTACATCCCTATCCTCATCAATCAACTTTGTCACCTCTTCAAAGAATTCTATTAGATTTGTAAGATATGACCTTCCATGCAGAAAACCATGCTCCCTATCACTGATAAGACTATTTTCTTCCAAATGGTTATATAGAGGAACCTCAACTATCTAAATGAGATGGGCGGACACTATTTTGGTTGGACAACTGATTGTTCGGATAATTAATTAAATGCCTTTCCTCTGGGGCTTGGAGTTTTCTGTTAAGTCTGCTTCCTGTTCAGGAGACTAGCAACAGCATAGCACACGCAAGCACCTGGTCCGCCCCCGACGCTGCCCCCTGCCTGCCCCCAAGCGCCGTCCAACACATCCCTCCCAAACCCTGCCCAACACTGTCCTCCAATCCCATCCAACACGCCCCCCCCCAACCCTGTCCGACACCGACCCCTCAAAACCCATCCCACACCGACCCCTCAAACCCCATCCAACACTGACCCCCACCCCGAAACACTGTCCACCCCAGCCTGGCCTCCAAGCCTCATCCAACACCACTCCCCCACAACCCCGTCCAACGCAACTCCCAACCCTGTACAACACCCTCCTCACTCCCACCCCATCTCTACGGCAGCTGGACGGGCACTAACAACAAGACTGCTGCTGCTGCCTTTTTGGGGGGGTGGGGGAAGAGGTGGAAGAGTCTCCAAATAACGCGCACACATAACCTTTTACTGCAACTTTTTGACAGGTTCCACCTTTGCTCTGTACAGGTCAATGTTGGAGAGATTATCTGGGGAAGGGCGGCCGGGGGGGGTTAGGGTACACATCTGTGTAGAACTCCGGGCAAAGTGTGGGGAGAGAGTGAGAGTGAGAGTGAGAGTGAGAGTGAAAGAAAGAAAAAAGACAGGTCGTCAGTCATTTAGAGATGGTGCCGGTGCTCCCATCAGTCCAGGACTGTTCTTGGCAGCACATTTAATCACTGTAAACAAAAGACGTGATCAGTGATGGACAGACGTCTTTGATGTCATATTTCTGTCGGGACCTCAAGATCTCCTTCAGATAATCCGATTTTCAGATAATTGGTATTTGGATAATCGAGGTTCCTCTGTCCCTTAGTATCTTCTCCAGAAGCTTCCCTACCACTGACGTGAGGCTCACGGTTCTGTAATTATCTGGATTATCCCTTCTACCCTTCTTAAACAAGGGTACATTAGCAATTCTCCAGTCCTCTGGGACCTCACCCGTATTGAAGGATGCTGCAAAGATATCTGTTAAAGCCCAAGCTATTTCCTCTCTCACTTCCCTCAGTAACCTGCGATAGATCCCATTCAGACCTGGGGACTTGTCCACCTTAATGCCTTCTACAAAACCCAACACTTCCTCCCTCCTTATGCCAACTTGACCTAGAGTAATCAAAGATCTATCCCTAACATCCATCATGTCCCTCTCCTCAGTGAATACCGATGCAAAGTACTCATTAAGAATCTCACCCATTTTCTCTGACTCCACCCATAACTTTCATCCTTTGTCCCTGAGTGGGCTAACCCTTCCTCTAGTTACCCTATTGCTCCTTATATATGAATAAAAGGCTTTGGGATTTTCCTTAACCCTGTTTGCTAAAGATATTTCATGACCCCTTTGAGCCCTCTTAATTCCACATTTCAGGTTGGTCCTACTTCCCCGATATTCTTCCAAAGCTTCATCTGTTTTCAGACCTAATGTATGCTTCCCTTTCCCTCTTAGCTAGTCTCACAATTTTATCTGTTATCCATGGTTCCCTCATCTTGGCATTTCTATCCCTCATTTTCACAGGGACATATCTCTCCTGAACTCTAATCAACCTTTCTTTGAAAGCCTCCCACATATCGAATGTGGATTTCCCTTCAAACAGCTGCTCCTGATCCACATTCCCCAGCTCCTGCTGAAGTTTGGTATAGTTGGCCTTCCCCCAATTTAGCATCTTCCTTTAGGACCACGTTTGTCTTTGTCAATGAGTATTATAAAACTTATGGAATTGTGATCACTATTTCCAAAATAATCCCCTACTGAAACTTCACCCACCTGGCTGGGCTCATTTCCCAACACCATGTCCAGTATGGCCCCTTCCTGAATTGGACGATTTACATACTGCTCAAGAAAACTCTTTTGGATGCTCCTTACAAATTCTGCTCCATCCAGACCTCTAACATTAAGTGAGTCCCAGTCAATGTTGGGAAAATTAAAACCTCCTATCACCATCACCCTGTTGCCCCAACATTGTTATCACACTCCTCCTATTTCTGAGTTCTGCCCATATTGCCTCACTGTTCGGGTCTTCCATCGTGCCCTCCTTCAGCACAGCTGTGATTTCTTCTTTGACCAGTACCGCAACTCCTACACAACTTTTACCTCCCCCTCTATCCCACCTGAAGCATCTATATCCTGGGATATTAAGTTGCCAATCATGCCCTTCCCTCAACCAAGTCTCAATAATAGCAATAACATCATACCCCCGGGTGCTAATCCAAGACCGAAGTTCACCTGCCTGACCTACTACACTTCTCGCATTAAAACAAAAAGCACCTCAATCCACCAATCCCTCTGTGTTCACCATTTGCTCCCTGCCTACTCTTTCCCTTAGTCACACTGACTTCATTATCTAGTTCCTTACAGACTTGAATTAGTACCTCCTCCCTTTCTACTAACCTCCTCATTTAGTTCCCACCTGCCCAGATGTAGACCATCCAATTTGTAATCGCCCCACCTCCCAGAACCAGTCCCAATGTCCCAAACGTCTGAACCCCTCCCTCCTGCACCATCTCTCAAGCCACACATTTATCCTGCTTCTCTATAATTCCTACTCTGACTAGCAGATGGCACTGGTAGCAATCCTGAGTCACTACCTCTGCGGTACTACTTTTTAACTTGGTTCCTAACTCCCTAAATTCTGCATGTAGGACCTCATCCTTTTTTTTTACCTATATCATTGAGGCCTATATGCACCACCACGACTGACTGTTCACACTCCTCCTTCTAAGGCATTCCTGACCCGTGCGCCTGGGCAGCAACATACCATTCAGGAGTCTCGTTTTCAACCACAGAACCACCTATCTATTCCCCTTACAATTCAATCCCCTATGAATATAGCTTTTCCACTCTATCTCCCGCCCTTCTGTATAGCAGAGCCAGCCACGATGCTGTGAACCTGGCTATTGCTGCCTTCCCCTGGTGAGCCATCTTCCCCCAACAGTATCCAAAACGGTATACCTGTTTTGGAGGGAGATGACTGCAGGGAACACCTACACTGTCTTCCTGCTCTTTCTTTGCCTTTTGGTAACCCACTCCCTTTCTCTCTCAGCAATCCTAATCAGTGGTGTGACCAATTCACTAAACAGGCTCTCCACGACCCTCTCAGCATCGTGTATGCTCCAAAGTGAATCGATCCACAGCCCCAGAGCCATCACGTGGTCGAACAAGTGCTCAACTGGACACACCTCCTGCACGTGAAGGTGTCAGGGACATCAGCCGCATCCCTGAGCTCCCACATTGAGCAAGAGGAGCACAACACTGGTCTGGGATCACCTGCCATTTTTAATGTTCAGCTTTACCTAAATTGAGCCTAAAGTTACAAGAAAGGAAAGTTTTTACTAATCACATGATAAAATTAAAAAAACTGAAAATCCTTACCTTATCAACACACCACAGAGTCCTGTTTTCTGGTTAGAGGAGGGCGGGGGATGGGCGAATGCATCCATTGAGTCTGTCTACACCACTCTCTCAAAACAGTGCTTTCCAAATCCTAATCACTCACTGCGCAAAGGAAGTGTTCCTTATGTTTCCTCATTATTGTCCAATGAACTTAAATCCGCGTCCTTGGTTCCCAATCCTTTCACCACTGGGAACAGATTCTCTCCAACCGCTCAGTCTCAAACCCTCATGATTTGTCTGATGTCCTTCCAATTGTCATCCTTTACAAGGACAACAACCTCAACAGGTCCAAATTCTCTATGTGAATGAAGTTCCTCATCTCTGGAGCAATTTCTGTAATATCTTTAATGCGTTCACACCCTTCCTACAGTGTGCCCAGATTCAGACACAATATTCCAATTGAAACTGAAGCAGTTTTCAATAGCTTCTTTGCTCTATGCCCCTATACATAAAGCCCAGGGTGCTGTATGCTTTATTTGCCACTCACTTAACGAGTCTCATCACGTTCACTAATTTATACTCATATTCATCCTTTAGAACCTCTACCCCTTTTAGAATCATACCCTTTGTTTTACATTTTTCCTACAAAAGTTAATCGGTTCACACTTATCGGAATTAAATTTCAGTCAGTTGTTCGCCCATCCCTGAATACAGAATCCTGGACAACAATGCTACAACCTTAGCCTTGTCTGAAAAACATTCATTCTAACTTGTGTTTGGAAAAGAATGGACTTATTAGGGATAGTCAGCACGGCTCTGCCCAGAAGATGTCGTCTCACAAATCTGACTGAGCTTTGTGAGGAACCGCCGAAGCTGACTGATGAGGGTGGTGCAGCGGATGGTGTCCAAATGGACTTTACTAAAGCATTTGATAAGGTGTCTTACGGCAGGCTGGCCCAGAAGATTAAGTCACATTGGATTCACAGTGAGTTGATAAATTGGATACAAATTTGGCTTGGCCACAGAAGACAAAGTATTTGTGGACAGGTGTTTTTCCAAATGGTATTTCCAGTGTTATTCCGCACGGATTAGTGCTAGGACCACTATAGCTTGTAATATATATGAATGAGTTGGAGCAAATATAAGAGTCTTAATGGTAAGTTTGCAGATGACACAAAACTGGTGGAGTTGTGGATTGTGAGGAAGGTTGTCAAAAGATACAGCAGGATATAAATCAGTTGGAAATCTAGGTGAAAAAATGGCAAATGGGATGGGGTGTTGTATTTTGAGAGGTCAATGCAAGAGGAAAGAATACAGTAAATACAGTACCTTTAGGAGCACTGATATACAGAAGGATCTTGGGGTGAAAATCCATAGCTTCCTTGAAGTGGCAACAGAATTGAATACGATGGTAAGGAAGTACTCAATTGTAAGACACAAAATTTAGAGCAATATTTGGCGTCATGTGATTTTTAACTTTGTACAACCCAGTCCAGCACCGGCATCTCCAAATTCCGGAAAGCATGCCTTCATTGGTTGGGGCAGTTAAGTATAAAGGTTGGTAAGTTATGTTGCATCTGTAAAAACTTTAGTAAGGCCACATTAGGAATACGGTGTGCAGTTTTGGTGACCCCACTGTAGGGGAGATGAGGAGGCTTTGAAGAAAGTGCAAAAGAGGTTTACCAGGATGTTGTCTTGATTGTAGTGTTTTAGCTATAAAGATAAATTGGAAAAACTTGAATTTTTTTTCACTAGATCATCACAGCCTGAGGGGTAACCTGACAGAAGTATATGAAATTATGAAAAACATGAATAGGGTGGAAAGTCAGAATCTTTTTCCCAGTGTGGAACTGTCAAACACATGGGGACATCGGTTTAACGTGACATGGGTAAAGTCTAAAAGAGACATGCAGGGGAAGTTAATTTTTTCACACAGAAGATAGTAGGTGCAGGAACGTGGTGCCAGCGCAGGTGGTAGAAGCAGATATGATAGCAATGTTAAAGGGGCCTTTAGACAAATACGTGATCAGGCAGGAAAGAGGAATCTGGACTATGCAAGTGGAAGGGATTAGTTTAGAATGGCATCATGATCAGTGCAGAAATGGTGGCTTGTTACTGTTCTGTACTGCTTAATAGAGTCAGAGAGTCTTAGAGATGCACAGCACAGAAACAGACCCTTCAGTCCAACTCGTCCATGCCGACCAGATATCCCAACCCAATCTAGTTCCACCTGCCAGCACGTGGTCTATATCCCTCCAAACCCTTCCTATTCATGCACCCATCCAGATGCCTTTTAAATGCTGCAATTGTACTCCACCACTTCCTCTGGCAGCTCATTCCGTACAAGTACCACCCTCTGCATGAAAACATTGGCCCCTCATGTCTCTTTCACATCTTTCCCCACTCACCCTAAATCTATGCCCTCTAGTTTCGGACTCCCCCATCTCATGGAAGAGACTTTGTCTATTTATCCTATCCATGCCCCTCAATGATTTTATAGATGTCTATAAGGTCACCCCTCAGCCTCTGACGCTCCAGGGAAAACAGCCCGAGCCTATTCAATCCCTGCTTATAGCTCAAATCCTCCAACCCCGGCACGTATTCTTTGTTTCCTGATACTCAGTTAGTTCATATCAGTGGTGCTGCTGTTCTTGGTAATCTACGAGCTCTAACTTTGTTCATAAGTCTGTAATATGGCACCTCATCAATTGCCTTTTTGAAGTCCATGTACACCGCATCAACAACATTATCTTTGTCAACCCTTTCTGTTAGATCAAAAATCTCAAGCAAGTTAATTTACCTTTAATGAATCCATATTTGCTAATAATTTTGTCTAGATTATCATTTTTCAAAGCTTTAGTTTATCCTTCTGGCAGTAGTTACTGAGATCATCTTTAAACCCTTCTGTAATTAAGGGGTAGCATTTGACATTCTTTAGTCTTCTGGCACCATCAGAGTTTAAGTTAATGTCAATCACCCTGCTATTTCCAGACTAACTTATTTAAGTTCCATGAAAACATCTCATCTCATCCTATTGTCTTCATAATTTTAATTACCAAGAGTCTATCCAACATAGCTTTCATATCAATTTAAAATCCTTCAAATATCTGCACTACTCCTGGCAACAACATCTTCCTGGGTATAGCAATTCAATTCACTTTGTAGTTCAGCCATGTCCATTTCCTTCATGTACAAGTCACCTTTTCGCTCCTAAGCAACCCCTTTATGGAATGCTTTGGATTCTCTTTTAAGTTAGCTACCAGTCTCTTCTCATACTCTGTTTGCTTATCTATTCTGATTTGCTTTTTTAATTCCCCTCTGAATTTTCTACGCATCCTGATTCCCAACGGTGTTATTCATTTGAATAATGTCATAAACACACACTTACTGTTTCATCTTAATTTCTTTCTTCAACATCCAGGGAGTACTGGATTTGTTTTCCCTACTCTTCCCCTTCATGGGAATAGATCGAGACTATATTTGAGCTATCTCTTCTTTAAAGATAGCTCGTTGTCCAGTAACAGATTCGCCTGCTCATTTTTGGTCTTCAGGTTATTGTGACCACATTGAAATTGGCTTTCCCCTAGTTAACTATTCTTACACTGTACTTACTTCCTGTCCTTTACCATTCTCAACTTAAACATTTTTATTTAACGAACATTCAAAGAAATTTTCCCCTCTTGGCACTTGAGCAACTGACCACCTAATCCACAAGAAACAGGTCCAGCAAAGTCTCCTTTCTGTTTGGATAGAAAACCTCGCCTGTTCACACTTTAGGAACTTTTGCTTCTCTCCTTTACTACTTTCCCAGGCTTTGTTTAGATAATTAAAGTTCCCTGTTATAACTACCCTGTAATTCTTCCATCTCTCTCTAATTTCCTTTCACATTTGTTCCTCCACATCTTTCCCACAGACTGGGGACCTATAGTCTACAACAAGCAACATAACTGCACATATTTTGTTCCTTAGCCCCTGTCAAATTGATGCTGTCCTAGACCCCAGTAAGACATTCTTACACGCCAGCACTGTGATGTTCTCTTTAGATTAGAGGAGATTCCCTACAGTATGGAAACAGGCCCTTCAGCCCAACAAGTCCACACCGACCCTCCAAAGAGTAACCTACCCAGACCCATTTCCTTCTGACTAATGCACCTAACACTATGGCCAATTCACCTGACCTGCACATCTTTGGACTGTGGGAGGAAACCGGTGCACCCGGAGGAAACCCATGCAGACATGGGGAGAATGTGCAAAGTCCACACAGTCAGTCACAGAGGCTGGAATCGAACCTGGGACCCTGGTGCTGTGAGGCAGCAGTACTAACCACTGAGCCACCGTGCCGCCCAAATGAATGAATGCTTCCACTACACCTCTGTTTTTCCTTTACTATTTCTTGTATCTAGGAATGTATAAGATGCAGTCCCACCCTCTTTGAGCCAGGCTAGTTATCACCATGGTGTATTTCCATATCTGCAATTCACTAATCTTAATTACTACATGCTGTGCATTCACATACATGCACCGTATTCCTGGTTTAGAGTTTATTACTTTGCATTTTAGGCTGAACTCAGCTCATACCTTACTATTTCCTACATTAGTACTATATTTGCACATCAGTATCTCTATTATTAACTTCTGGGTTCAAACCCCTGCCAAGTTAATTTTAAATCTCCCCCAATAGTTCTACGAAGTCGACTTGCACGGGAATCACTGCTGACTCTGTTTAGGTGCAATCAGTATTGCTCTCATTTCTCCAAGAACTAAACTAACATTCCAAGAATTTTCTCTCCTGCACCAACTCTCCACCCATGCACAAAATTGCTCAAACCTCCTAATCCTAATTTACATGAGACAGAGTATTGGGAATAATCAAGAATATACTACATCCAAGGTCACATCCCTCTTTTCACATGTCATTTGTACTGATGTATACCACAACCACCAACTGTTCACATTCTTTCCTCCCACTACCCCAACCCCATCAGATCTACTATGACAATTGCTCTTCTAGTGTCCTCTTGTACAGCCGAACCAGCACATTGCTATATGGAGTGGCTTTGGCTGCACTCCCCAGATGACACATCATTTTTGACAGATTGAAAAGTGAATACTTATTGAAGAGTGTGATGCAGTCAGAGGTCTCCTGCATTAATTGTTTCTTCTCAACTGTCTACTGATCACCCATTCCCTTTGATTGGCTTAACTTGTTTCTATTAAGTGCCTTTCACAATTTCAGAACATTCCACAGCTAGTGAAGTCCTTCTGAAGTGAATTAACTTCACTGGGTATGACATAAGAAAGTACATCAACCAGCAGACAGCAAGATTCCACAAACAAACAATGATGATATCATGACTAAATAATCTGCACTGATAAATACTGGTCTCAGGCACAGAGAAGGATTCCCTTTTTAGTCTTCAAACAGTAGCTGTGGGATCATTAGACTCTGTCCAGAAAGCAGATAGTGAGGCCATCGGTTGAGGTCTCAGCATCTCTGCCAATGCAGCACTCATCAATACTGGAATGACAGCATCAGTCTAGATACTGTTCTGAAATCTTGGCAATGGGTTGTCATTTAAGTTAGTTAACTTTTAAAAGTTACACAGAAGGCTTTGGCATAATCTGGCACATTCAGCATCAGCTTCTTGAGGCAGCTTACTTATCATAATCACCAAAGTTCCAATCAAATTTTACTCTTCTGAAATCTTGACTTTGTGGAGAGCAGTCGGTGTTCTGAAGATCCCTTCAGTGATATTGTCAGAAGCGTCTTGTTCCTGGTGGAGCCACCCATCGTGGCAAGATCAGAATGAGGTGCCAAATGATGTGTGGTCCACAAAGGGACAAAAAGGCAAAGGAGGACTGTGCATTTCACCGGGTGCAAAGATGGCCTCATCAGCAAAGTAGCCACAGTCATCGCAAATTCACCTGCACCTCCACACACATCATTTACTGTATCCGCTGCACCCGATATGGTGTCCTCTACATTGGGAAGACAGGCTGCCTACTTGAGGAACGTTTCAGGGAACACCTCTGGGACACCCGCACCAACCAACCCAACCACCCCGTGGCTGAACACTTTAACTCCCCCTCCCACTCCGCCAAGGACATGCTGGTCCTTGGCCACCTCCATCGCCAGACCCTGGCAACACGACGCCTGGAGGAAGAGCGCCTCATCTTCCGCCTAGGAACCCTCCAACCACACGGGATGAATGTAGGTTTCTCCAGCTTCCTCATTTCCCCTCCACCCACCTTATCTCAGTCCCAACCCCCGGATTCAGCACTGGCCTGCTGCATTTTTCCAGCACCACACTTTTCAACTCTGGTCTCCAGCATCTGCAGTCCTCATTTTCTCACAGTCATCATGGCTCAATATGTCACCAAAACCTGAACACCAACCAGTCAAGATTGTGTGGAGAATCCTTAGCAAGTGGACCTCAGAGCATCAAAGACATAGACAGGCTTCTAGCAGGGTCTCTCTGCCAAGTCCTACTATGATGGAGAATTGTCAATAGCAACAGGGCTGAGGACCTGGGAGCTCCCACCCTGTCAAACTCTGCCACAGGTGACAGATGAAAGAAGGTCATTGGACACCAGAGTGGGACAGAAAAATCTTTGGACATCAGCATCAGTGAGAGTTGTCCTCAGGATATTCCCTGCTTACCCTAAATGGTGAATGGGCAGAAAATGAACCATAAAGATAGGATGTCCATGCTTTCTCAAGGCTGGGGAATTACACACTGCAAGATTTGAAAATAAGGTCAAGTGCCTTTGGCGCAAATTTATGGAAATCTTAATCCAGATGCTAATTCCTTCATATGCAAAATCAGACTAAAATAGCCTTTTTCCTGTTTTATCCATTATCCATCTGTCCAGGCTTCTCTGGTAGAGAGTCTAGCATCTTCAC
This sequence comes from Chiloscyllium plagiosum, assembly GCF_004010195.1. Lineage (NCBI taxonomy): Eukaryota > Metazoa > Chordata > Chondrichthyes > Orectolobiformes > Hemiscylliidae > Chiloscyllium > Chiloscyllium plagiosum. The sequence goes on from NC_057725.1 coordinate 29,305,638, forward strand.
AAATCCTGTCAAGGAATGGACAATGAGCTGGCTGTCTTGTCATGCATGATGAAGGGCTCCAGAGGCTCAAGCCTAGATTAACATTACAATGGACCAAAAAAAACAATATGGAGCTTTGCACTAGGAGGTCTAGTGCAAAGGACAAAGCTTTTCAAAACCGTGTGCTTTATTGTGAAGAATTAAAAGCCGACTGAAAATCTCGCCCGCCTTCAGTCTCACATCAGCACTGTTTTTATAACTTCCTTTTGTAAACAGTAATGTGCTGAAAAACAGAAACAGAATGAATGAAAGAATTATTTTTAAAAGTTGAGGGAAGGGAATGAATTTTCAAAAATGCAAGACACAGGACCACAAATATGTAGAGCAAGAGAGAAAGAATGGGAGAGTGAAGGTGGTGGTGGGCGGGGGGGTAACAGAGAGAGAGAGAGAGAGAGAGAGAGAGAGAGAGAGAAGAGAGAGAGAGAGAGAGAGAGAGAGAGAGAGAGAGAGAGAGAGAGAGAGAGAGAAAGAAAAAGCATGAGAGAGAGAGGGAGAGGGGGCGCGTAGAGAGAGAGAAAGAGAGAGACACCAGGATTTTGTTCTGCTAACAGTTTCAAAAAAGTGTTTCTTTGGTGTGGGGAAGGAGACCAACCCTTTCAACTCACTGAACAGAGGGTCGGCATTTCAGTGGCACTAACACAAGAAGTGGCCTGTGCTCTGACTCCAGACGGTGGAAGACCACATATCGATGGAGTATGTGCCCTCACAATGTGGTAACTGGGATCTCAAGACACAAGGGGAGATGTGGTTTGTGAGATTGACGATGCTGTATCAGCTAAGGGGCAAGTGGAATCCTTATGTAGGCCAAAGAGTGCCCAAACATGAGGTCTGTACCATTTCCAAGTCCACAAAGTATCACTGGGAAGGTTTTCCACACAGCAATTGTCTAACAATCGCAGGAAGAGGTTTGTAATTTGCTTCTTTCATGGTTCAATTAGCCTGTATACAGGAGAGCTATCCACTATCTTAAATAACAGCAGGAAGATAATGGACATACCACCCTCTGCCTCCTTCACCATTTGATGTGGACTCATCATCCTGCAGAGGATTAATATTGTCTAACCCAAAGTTCTGCATCACTATAGTACTTCTCACTAACTCTGGCTATAAAAGACTGAGACAACCTGGGAAAATGTTTTGAAGTGCAGTATTGAAGAAAACCAAAAAATGCACTTAAACAATACTTTTCACAGCCATCAGATGTCTCACAATACTTTACATCATCTTAAAGTTAGTTACAACTGTACGGTAGCTGATGCACAACCAACCAGTGGTTCAGTGGTTAGCACTGCTGCCTCACAGCACCTGGAACTCAGGTTCAATTCCACCCTCGGGTGACTATGTGGAGTTTGTACATTTGCCCTGTGTTTGTGTGTTTCCTCCAGTTGCCTCCCACAGTAAAAAGATGTGCAGCTGAGGTGAATTGGCTACTGCTAAGTTGCCATTAGTGTCCAAGGATGTGCAGGCTAGGTGGATTAGCCATGGGAAATTCAGGGTTACATGGATGGGGTGGGTCTGGGTGGAAATGCTCTTTGGAGGGTCAGTTTGACCTCGATAGGCTGAATGGCCTGCTTCCAAGCTGTAGCAATTCTATGAACTTGCACATAGCAAGATAATATAAAGAATTTTTTTTTCAAATGTTGATTGAGCGTTGAGTAACCTAACATTGCCATAGTCTTACCGCATCATGGAGCTGCTGTCTTGTTGGAGATTGAGACAAGTAATGGTGGTTTGATCGAAGTATCAACACATCTCAGGCAAGTGGAGAGATTGAGAAGCTCAGTCACTGCAGGGACGTCCTGGACCCGCACTGCTGATGTCATTACATTGCAAACCAGCCACCCAATTAACTGACCTCTCGAGAGATGAATACTGGGCAAGGTGACAAACTCAGAATCTTGTAACTCAAATATGAAACGACCACTAACTGAGTCACATCTTACACTCAGGTGGACTCAAAAGTATAAAAAAGACATGAGGGGCTTTTTGTTTTAAACACAGAGGGTAGTTCACATGTGGAATGAACTTCCTGAGGAAGTGGGGAATGTGGGTACAATTACAACATTTAAAAAACATTTGGATAAATAACATGAATAGTAAAGGAGGGATACGGTTCAGGAACAGGCATATGGGATACATTTAGTTGGGGATTATGTTCAGCATGAACTAGCTGGACTGAAGGGTCTGTTGTCTGTGCTTTATGACTCTGATGACAGAGTTGTTGAGTGCTCCCCATTGTCCTGGACATCACTAAAATAGATTGCCTGGTCATTATGACATTTCTGGCTTTGGGACATCGCTGTGTGCAAATTGGTTGACGAATTTCCTACATTGTTATAGCAACCACACCTCAAAAAAAAAGCCATCAGCTGGGTACAGCTCTTTAGAACATCCTGAGATCACAAAATATGCTGGAGAATTGCAAATTACTTCTTTCTTTCCCTCACAGTGCATGCCAATTTCTCAACAGTTTATGGAAGATACTGTCTTTTCTTCAGCTCATGAGCTTTGGAAGTACAAGAGTTAAATAGAAAATGCATTAAAGCAAGAATTTGCACTGGCAGGCGCAATCAAATACTACATTGATTTTGGGGCATATTTTGAGGGATATTTTAAGCTACTGCAGTGTAACTAGCACCCAACATGGGGCAAGCAGTAGTCATATTTTGAATGAGTGATATCCATTTTATGAAAGCAATTTACACATAATCCTACTTGTTAAAAAAGTGGTGCAAATCCTCGTAAGGTTTAGCTGGACAGAGGTGCTGACAACTACTTTAAATATAACTGGAGTCATTCTGCTGTCAAATGAAATAACCCAAGCAATGTGAGGGAAAAGGATCATTTCAAGTCTAGAAGCCTGGAGAAAAGATTTAAGCATGAGCTGAAAAAGCAAGAATTTACAAATGTGAAGTGCACAGAACTATCTCTGCAATTTTGGAACTGAAGTGTTGAAGATATCCTAATACAGATATGAGCCACAGAGATGGTGTTTTGTGAAGACTGATGGTATATGAGCAAAATTACAATGGGATGAAGTGAACAAATTATACATCATGCGACAGAGAGGCATGTCTACATTAGTTATTCGGGGTAAGTACAAAGAGCCAAATAAAAGAAAATCTAGGCTGACACTCTTACTTGTATCAGGAGGTCATAGGTTGAAACTCAACTCCAGAGAGTTGAATCTAGGTTGACATCAGGCTCTCTGCCTTTATTCCTGATGAAGGGCTTTTGCCCGAAACGTCGATTTTGCCTGTCCTCGGATGCTGCCTGAATTGCTGTGCTCTTCCAGCACCACTGATCCAGAATCTGGTTTCCAGCATCTGCAGTCATTGTTTTTACCCCATTTTTGTAATGTACTGAGGGAATGCTACACAGTCAGTGGTCTCTTTCAGATAAGCTATTACACAAAGGCACCATTCTCAGCTTCGTTGATTGGAAAAATAGGAGGTCTTAAGAAGAGTCTTAAAAGAGGGAAAAGAGTGAGGGGAAGCAATTCCAGAATTTAGGATCTAAGCAGCAAAAGGTACACCTACCATTGACGGAGTGATGAAAACAGGGGATGTGCTAGAGGCCAGAACTAGAGGAGCACTAAGACCTCCGGCAGGGAGTGCGACTCGGCAGTGTGAAGATAAGGATGAAATTTGAAATTGAAGCATTACCAAACAGGGAGACAATGTAAGTTATCAAATATAAGGGAGGTGATAGGTGAAAGCCCAAGCCATTATCTTACAGCCCAACACTTCCTTCCAGCTGTGTTGAAAAGAGGCAGAGCACTTCACTAATGAACATCAATATTCTTTGTGCAATTATACATCTGATGTGTGCACCACAGTAACAGGTTCAAGCAACTAATTATTGTGGATATCCCTAGAGGGCAAAGCACCTGGGTTTCAACTTAAATACCCATCACCCATTCTCTCCCAACAGCTATGTAGCTCTGATTGGTTTTTCAACTCATATTGATCTGTGCAGTACAGGATGAAAGCACCTAATTAACACGTAGGGAGCTTCACAGGATGTATTTAGACCTCCAAGCTACCAGGCTCCAAGAAAAACATCCTCATTTTCACCTGCACAAAGACACCTCCAGTAATTTGAAAAGGAGATCACTGCTGATTCGAGAGAATAAAACATCCCCTGAATTTATCAAATAGATGCTGACATTATTATCAGTCCAATGGAATGGTTTAAACAGTTGACTCTTGATTTAATTAATATCACTTTTATTATCAAGCTATGATCATGATCATGCTGATTCAGATATTTGGATTTTAAACGACTAGTATTACAAAACATCATTATTTCTTGATTAAAAGCCAATTTTACACATTGCAGTCAGTGTTTAAATAAATTGTATAGTTATAACAGTTACAGATTAATTATAAATCATTCAGCTATTGTTCAGATGGGATAGGTAATTTACAGTTTCTTGTAGATCCCAATTTTGACTGCAACATTTGTCACCAGCTCTTCACTTGCAGTGGCAAAACGTGACCTTCAAGATGGCACAGATGAAAGTTCACAATACTTTCAATGTTGTATTAATTCATAGAAAACAGGCTTATAGGCTGTAGTGAAATGTTGCACATTTGTTAAAATATGTTTAGCTTGTAAAGAGATCACCTAAATTTTCTTAATCCTCCACAGCGTGTTGGTAAGGGCAAATGTATTGTCTTCCCACCAAACAATTGCACTTGACAATTTTAATAACTTTAACATTTCTTCGAATAGGGGCTGAGAAATTAAGCTTACATTGCACAGTAATTAGTCAATACAGCTAAATCCTTTCTTCTCATGTTTCATAACAGGTGGGCAATTGGGCCATCACATCTGCATTACTCTTTGAAACAACTATCCCCGACAGTCAATTCAGCAAAATTCTGCAAGGGTATGACTCAAATACATTTCAATATATTTTAACCTGCTGTTGATCAGATACTTCAACAGAGAAAGATCCACTTCTTATGCTAATGCAAGAATCTTCTTGTGACCCAAGCAATGGAGTAACTTAACTAATTAGTGGACAGAATTTTAAAAGAAAGCACGATTAAAGGATTAAATGATTGAATTGTTGATGCGTATGCCATTAAAAAGGTCACTCAGCCCATCATGCCTGTCCTGGCTATTAGAAAGAGCTATTCCTTATTAATAGTGATTACTTCTAAACAAATTAGGCAATTTAGAACATAGAACAGTACAGCTCAGTGCAGGCCCTTCGGCCCTCAATGTTGCACCGAGCTATGAAACCAATCTAAACTACACTATTCCATTTTGATTCATATGTTTATCCAATGGCCATTTAAATGCCTCTGAAGTTGGCGAGTCTACTACTGTTGCAGGCAGGCCATACCACACCTCTACTACTCTCTGAGTAAAGAAACTACCCCGATATCTGTCCTAAATCTATCACCACCTAATTTAAAGCTACGTCCCCTCATGCTAGCCATCACCATCCGAGGAAAAAGGCTCTCACTATCCACCCTATCTAACTCTCTGATTATCTTAAATGTAAAAACAATGACTGCAGGTGCTGGAAACCAGATTCTGGATTAGAATGGTGCTGGAAAAGCTTAGCAGTTCAGGCAGCATCCAAGGAGCAGGAAAATTGATGTTTCGGGCAAAAGCCCTTCATCAGGAATAGAGGCAGAGTGCCTGCAGGGTGGAGAGATAAATGAGAGGAGGGTGGGGGTGGTGAGAAAGTAGCATAGAGTACAATAGGTGAATGGGGGTTGGGATGGAGGTGATAGGTCAGAGAGAAGTGAGGAGTGGATAGGTGGAAAGGAAGATAGGCAGGTAGGGCAAGTCATGGGGTCAGTGCTGAGCTGGAAGTTTGGAACTGGGGTGAGGGAGGGGAAGGGGAAATGAGGAAACTGGTGAAGTCCACATTGATGCCCTGGGGTTGAAGTGTTCCGAGGCGGAAGATGAGGCATTCTTCCTCCAGGCATCGGGTGGTGAGAGAGCGGTGGTGAAGGAGGCCCAAGACCTCCATGCCCTCGGCTGAGTGGGAGGGGGAGTTGAAATGTTGGGCCACAGGTCGGTGTGGTTGATTGGTGCGGGTGTCCCAGAGATGTTCCCTAAAAAGCTCTGCTAGGAGGCATCCAGTCTCCCCAATGTAGAGAAGACTCAATTAAGTCACCTCTCAACCTTCTCTCTAACCAAAACAGCCTCAAGTCCCTCAACCTTTCCTCATAAGACCTTCCCTCCACTCCAGGCAACATCCTAGTAAATCTCCTCTGAACCCTTTCCAAAGATTCCACATCCTTCCTATAATGTGGTGACTAGAACAGCAGGCAATACTCCCAAGTATGGCTGCACCAGAGTTTTGTACAGCTGCGGCATGACCACATGGCTCCAAAACTCTCTCCCTCTACTAATAAAAGCTAACACACCGTATACCTTCTTAACAGCCTGGGTGGCAACTTGCAGGGATCTATGTACATGGACACAGAGATCTCTCTGCTCATCTATACAATGAAGAATCTTACCATTAGCCCAGTATTCTGCATTCCTGTTATCCTTCCAAAGTGAATCACCTCACACTTTTCCACATTAAACTCCAAATGCCACCTCTCCGCCCAGCTTTGCAGCTTATCCATGTACCTCTAACCGACAACATCCTTCGGCAGTGTCCACAACTCCACCAACCTTCATGTCATCCGCCAATTTACTAACCCATCCTTCTTTTTCGATTGTATTAGATTAGATTCCCTACAGTATGGAATCAGGCCCTTCAATCCAACAAGTCTACACCGATCATCCAAAGAGCAACCCACCCAGACCCATCTCCCTCTGACTAATGGACCTAACACTATGGACAATTTAGCAAGGTCAATCCACCTGACCTGCACGTCTTTGGATTATCACAGAAAACCGAAGCAAACATGGGTGAATGTGCTAACTTCACACAGAGACACCCGAGGCTGGAATCGAACCCGAGTCCCTGGCACTGTGAGGCTGCAGTGCTAACCACTGAGCCACTGTGCAGCCCCATGCCCTCATCCACATCATTTATAAAAATGACAAACAGCAGTGGCTCTAAAATAGATTCTTGCAGTACACCACTAGTAACTGAACTCCAGGATGAACATTTCCCATCAAGCACTACCCTCGGTCTTCTTTCAGCTAGCCAATTTCTAATCCAAACCGCGAAATCACCCTCATTCCCATGTCTCTATATTTGTGTAATAGCCTACCGTGGGGAACCTTATCAAACGCCTTACTGAAATCCACACACACCACATTAACCACTTTACCCTCATCCACCTGTTTGGTCACCTTCTCAAAGAAATCAATAAGGTTTGTGAGGCATGACCTCCCATTCACAAAAGTGTTGACTATCCCTAATCAACTTATTCCTTTCTAGATGATCATAAATCTTGTCTCTTATAACCTTTTCCAACACTTTACCCACAACTGAGGTAAGGCTCCCTGGTCTATAATTACCAGGGTTGTCTCGACTCCCCTTCTTGAACAAGGGAACAACATTTGCTATCCTCCAATCTTCAGGCACTATTCCTGTAGACAATGACAACAGGACTTATGATGCTAAATTGGACAGATGGTAGGGCTCTTGTGACACAATGGTAGTATTCCTATCTCTGAGCCAGGAGACCCAGGATGCAGAAGTTTGTAATAACATATTGGCAACAGGATGGCACAGTGGTTAGCATTGCTGCCTCTCAGCGCCAGAGACCCAGGCGACTGTCTGTGTGGAGTTTGCACATTCTCCCCGTGTCTGCATGGGTTTCCTCCGGGTGCTCCAGTTTCCTCCCCCAGTCCAAAAATGTGCAGATTAGGTGAATTGGCCATGCTAAATTGCCCGTGGTGTTAGGTGAAAGGGTAAGTGTAGTGGAATGGGTCCGGGTGGGTTGCACTTCGGCGGGTCAGTGTGGGCTTGTTAGGCCGAAGGGCCTGTTTCCACACTGTAATTAATCTAATCTCTAAATAGACTTATTAGAAATATCTACCAGATACACAGTGGTGACTCATGGTGTAACATTATTGTCCTTTCCACTGAGACAAGGCGGCCAGGTTCAATTCCCATCTGTTCTAGAGGTACAGCACGAACTGCAAATTTTTAGGGGTTCTTGTGGCACCATGGTTGTGTCCATACCTCTGAGCTAGGATGCCTTGGTTCCAGTCCCCACCTGCTCCACAGTTTTGTCATAACATCTCTGAACAGGTTGATTATAAAATATTTAGTAGACAGATTGTAAAGTGCACTTCTGATGTAGTGGTAGTGTGCCTATCTCTAAGCTGAGTGGCCTGGGTTCAGTCCCCACCTGCACCAGAGGTGTGCCACAGCCTATGTGAATGGACTGATTAAACATAACTACTATACAGACTGTGTTAGGTTGAAGGGTGCATATTTGAAACTGTTTTTACATATAGCATAGAGGTAGGAAACAGTCCATGTTCAAAAACCAGTACCTCAATGTCGCCCAATTGTCTCTAACTTAGGTGTTTGCATTTCAATAGAACAAGTTACTCAAATGAGATGAAAAATATTTACATATTTTAATGAAAGGTTTTAATGAAAGGCTCCTCACACGTACTGGAATTCTGATGGAAGGTCTTTGGGCCAATATCATTACTTGCTTCCACAGATGCCTAAACTGAGCTCATTTACCATTTTCTATTTTGTTACCTGATTTCAGTCCATTATCTCTCATGTTGAAGAGTTAATGAGAAACAGAAGTTTAGCAAGCATAACTAGTTTGGTAGCACAAAAATTGATTTTTGCTACAATTTCTTTTTCCTGGTCTGTACCCTTATCTCAACTCCTCTACCCATCATGAAACAAATCCAAAATGTTGCTGATGCTTGCAAGGATTCAAGTTCAGAAAGATAACAGAAGTTTGGTTTAGACATGCACAAACTGTACTTCTTAAACAGAAAGGAATTGGATGAAATGGCTTTCAGCAAAGACTATCAGTTCTGTTGTTGTGCACTCAAATGAGTGGATATCAATCCCTAATACCTTCAGGCAATGAGAAACACTGTAGAGACACAACTTAACCTTCATGCAAAAACCTAACTAAAATAATGAGTTTAATGTCTACGCTTGATACATGGGAGAACAACAAACAGAAACTAAACATCCTTTCAGGTATGAGTCAAGCAAAACAATAGTATCAAAGGTACAACTGTTTGTGAGGGATAGAGCAGGTGGGGGGTGGAGTGGAAAGCAAATGTGGAGAGGAAAGGATGACAAAAATGCAATCCATGATGGATACTACACAGGAAAACCAGATCATTAATGAAAGGAAATGGATGAGAAAAGAAAAATAGAAATTCCAGGGCGTTATGGGGTAGTTTGTTTCTCATCTATCAGCAACAATCATGCTGGATAACAACGAGGTCGTGTCAACTATGGCTCAGTGGACAGCAGTCTTGCGTCCCTTGTTAAAAAGGGGCCATGTGTTTAAGTCACATTCCAGAACCTGGGCACTCAGTCCAGGTTGATATTATCAGGGTAACACTGACAGCATCTTGCATTATCAAAGGTGCCAAAAATTCAGATAGCCCCAGCCTACCATCTAAGGTAGGCATAATACATCTTATGGTCAACATTTTGAAGGGGATAGTTGTTAACCATAAATATATCTCAAAGACCCCATTTGGTAATAATCACATTGCTGTTTGTGTGCAAACTAGCTTTGACTTGCCATACACTAATAAGGTCTTGTCTACCTGTTCAGGTGTATGCAAGGATCGCCCATAGGGAAACTCAGGAAAAGGTGCCCTTGTCAATATCATTTGTTGGCCAGTGTAGTGATTGGAAAGAGGGCCAGGTGGTCTTATTAACCACAAGATTTCCAATTGGCCCAGGTTAACAACCCGGTCAAGGATCTCAGTCAATAAAATTCATCTGGTCCTATTCCAATCTCTACAGCCAGTAACTTGAACATTCAGACATTCACCACTTTGCTATTCCTGGGACTGTGCAATATTCAAGTTCACATTCCATGAGCAGGGTCTACTCTTCAAAAGGAAAAAAATGTGTAATATTCTGATAATGCAGCACAACGAAGAGAATTGCAAAGTTCTTTCTTTGTGAAAAAAATCTCTTTCTAACCTTGTCTTTGCCTCCATTCTTCTTTTCATGTGTTTGCTACTCATATGTTGCCCAGTAATGTACTCAGATTTCACTCTGTGTGGAGTTTGCACATTCTCCCTGTGTCTGTGTGGATTTGCTACAGGTGCTCCCACAATCCAAAAATACGCAGGTTAGATGTATTGGCCATGCTAAATTGCCCATAGTGTTCATGGATATGCAGTTTAGGTGCATTAGTCAGGGTAAATGTAGGATAATAGGGTAGGGGAATGGGTCAGGGTTGGTTTCTCTTTGGAGGGTCGGTGTGAACTTGTTGGGCCGAAGGGCGTGTTTCCACACTGTAGGGATTCTATGATCACCACTGAATTTGCATGTCTCAAAATTATGAACTTGGCCCACTTGCTTTGGTACACTGAGAGGTTTGAATAACAGGATGATAGCACTTGGTTGCAGTGAAAGGTTGTTTGGGGGAGCGTAAATGTTGCATCAGCCAATGTCAAAATGTGTTAAGCTTCAATTTCCTGAAGATGTTATTTAAGTATGTCAAATTCCTTTTGAGACAATAAACAAATTTCCAGAATGTTTAACTGACTGGTGAAAATGCATTCACATCCCGCTGAGGTGAATGAAATAATTCTGCCACACATTACAGCATGTTCACACATTGCAAAGCATAGCAGAGAATAATAATTTTAAGGAGTTTTTATGCATTCATAGACAATTAAGAAGCAAATGATTTGAAGATGCAAAACATTATGAAAATTCAACTGGAAAATCAATGATAAACTCCGCACTTTCAGAATGATAAATCAGCTTAGATGTAATGTATTTTATACATTTAACTTTATTACTACTTTTCCCTATATAAAAACCAAGGTTCTAACTTGCTTTAACAGCCTTTTCAATTTGTCTGAACATCTTTGAAAGTTTATATAATTTTGCCTGACTACGACCTCCTGAAGTCTATTACTATCCTTCATCATGATCTCTAAATTTAAACTTTAAAAAATTAGAACATTACACCTCTTGAACCTGTTCTATCATTCAATGATCCCGGAACTCATCTGTATGGTGGCACCTGCAAATTGTAAAACTTTGAGGTGAAGAATTAAAAACAATAGGAAATCATGATAAACCGAATGAAGTTGAATACACTCATGACATTTTTTGTGAAAGGAATTGGCAAACATGTTGGTGCATGACTTGCTGGTGAAGTGCAATGCCGAGTGTTATATGAAGTTGCACAGTTTTGAAAGCAGCCATTGTGTCACAGTTGAACACAAAGTGAATTCTCTCTCTTATACAAGGAGTTTACATGACAAATGTCAGAAATAAACTGGGCTGTGTAATTATCAATAGCCATTTGGAATCAATTATCCTTCATAACGACACAACAAGGAATACAGAAAAACATATTCAGGTGCTCAGAGAGACTAGACATTGCCCAATGATTTATGAGTTCAGGAAGATCTCAAGGTTGGAACAAGTTTCGAGGAGGTCCTTCAAAGTAATGAGAAACATAACCTTTGGGATGGGAGTGCAGGGCAAGAGCTGCTGAGTATGGTACAATGAGTTGCATCTCAAAAAACTCTGAACACAATCAACTTGTCAAGGCACTTTACAATACCTGTCCCAGACAAACTCACCACCGAGCTAAAGAAAGCAGACATCATGACAGATGGTTAAATTTAGTGCTACGCGTGGGTTTTTAAGATTCAGAGGATACAGAAGGAATAAAGGTGAAGAGAAAGGAAGATAGATATTTAAAGGGTGAATTCAAGATGTTACGCCAAAGACGCTGAAGACATGGCACCCAATAGTGGCATGTGAAAAGACAACAGAATTTGGGTAGAGCAGAGATCTCATTGGGCTGGAGACAGGAGATGGTGAACAAGATAATAAACAATAAAGGCCAGGGAAAGATCTGAAAACAAGTATGAGAATTTTTAAAATTGAAATGCTGTTGTACTGGGAACCAAAGTAGGTCAGCAAGTTATAGGGATGCAATATGGGCGCAGTGGTCGTATTCTTATCTCTACAGGAGGCCTGGGTTCAAGTCCAACCTATTCCAGAGGTGGGTTATAACATCTCTGAACAGGTTGATTAGAAAATAATTCTTTTTTGCAACAGGTTGGGAATTAGTTTTGGTTAGTTCAAATTTCTGCACTGAACAAGATGGAAGATCAGGCAGAAGAGTGCGAGACTAATCAAATATGGAGATAAAATCAGAAAACTCTGAACATAACAACAGCACTCATTCAGCACAAGCATAACATCAATGCAAAAGGGAAAAGCCAATTATTAATGATACCCATTATACTTTAAAAATGATTACCACAAAGATTAAAGGTTCCAACTGGAACATGAAATGGGGCTTTAATATTTTTTCAAAACATAGTTTTGAACTTGTCTGTGGAATTTGACTTCAAATCGACCATAATCACATCAATCCAAGTTTAAACATATTAAGAATATTAAGAGAAATATCTGGATCAATACAATCCATTCCCTGACATTTGCGGTCGGCCAGGAAGCAGATGGAATTATGGCTGGGTAGTTAAGATGACTGCTTATGGCAACAAACAATACTGTCAGCAACTGAGGGTTTACAAGATGTAGGAAGAATTAAATGGACTATTGGGACAGTACTGCAAGAATCTCTGCAGAAGTCAGTGAGGAGCACTGAAATGAATTCCTGCAAAGATATAATATGGAAAGATAAAGTAACCAGTTGTGATCATTTTCATTTTTGAACTCAAGTGTTGAAAATGGAAATGATGGAAAGCAAGGAAATACAAGATAGAAGATGAAGAAGGGAAGAGATAGGAAACAAACAAAAAAAACTAATAAACAATGTACTGTTTTCTATTTTGAAACTGTACCATTCACGATCTCAGTATCGAAGTGTTTTACAAGCAACCACTGTTCAAATGCAGGAAGTGCAACAACGAGTTTGCACACACTATGTTCTCTCAAACAGTAATGTGACAATGAACAGATGATCTGTGTTTTTAAAAAATGATCATCTATGTCCATTTGACAACAAACAGAGCAGAGACGTCTTATCTGAAAAATTGCAAACTCTGATGGAACAGCGCTCCTTCAGGATTGTGATGGGAACATTAGCCTGGATTGTGAACTCATGTCTCTGGGGTGGGATGGGAACACAACCTTCTGACATGGATGGCAATGATCCCCTCGGTGCCACAGCTGACAGGCAGAGGACCACTGGGACAGTGCAGGAACCTTACCCTCAGGATAAAATTTGTTAAAGGACATGATGAAAGGATACAATTATCAGTCATAGCTATCAGAAATGTTAAGTTAAGGCTGAGAAAGCACAGCACCTCTCTGAGAAAATGACAGCATTTCAGCTGTAATGAAATTAGGGGTGACAAGGTAGCTCAGTATTAGCACTGTTGCCTCACAGTGCCAGGGACTTGGGTTCAATTCCAGCCTTGGGTAACTGTCTGTGTGGAGTTTGCACATTCTCCAGGTACTCAGTTTTCCTCCCACAGTCCAAAGATGTGCAGGTTAGGTCAATTGGCCATGCTGAATTGCTTATAGTGTCCAGGGATGTGCTGGCTAGGTGGCTAGCCATGCGAAATGCAGCGTTGCAGGAATGGGTGGTATGCTCTTCAGAGGGTCGCTGTGGACTCAATGGATCGAATGATCTGCTTCCACACGGTAGAGATTCTATAATTCTATGAATGACCTCACTCAAAGAAGTCTAATGTATTCCATAAGACAATTTTCCATAAAATTGATCCAGTATGCATTTATACATTTCTCTTGAATTCACTGTTGAATTTATTAGAAACTAGCTTTATTTGTCATCTCTTGTTCTAGTCTTCTCTACAAAGAGGAACAGCTTCCCAATGTCAACTCTTTCACAATATGAAAGACCTCTACCAGATAACTCTTCAATATTTTCTACAGAAAATTAATTGACTACTTTTTGTGGGGAGGACATACCCCAAATCCAATCTGGCTAGTTTCTGCCCCAAGCCAAGTCACATAAGGTCATCGTAGGTGCTATCGTGCAGCGCTTGCTCATGCTCATCAAATGGATGCTCAGTTTGGGTTCTACCAGCACCACACTGCTCCAGACCCTGATCATAGGTCTAACCTCAAACAGAGGAGTTGAATTCCATAGACAAAATGGGAATAACTGACCTGGAGATCAAGGTAATATTTTAGTGAGTGCAATGTCAAAAACTCCTTATCTAGTTGGAGTCATGCCTCACACAAAGGAAGGTAATTGTGGTTGTCTGTGGCCAATCATCAGCCACTGCTGAAATTCCTCAGTGCAGTATCTGAGATTCAACAAGGAGTCACCTTCCTTCCATCATGGATAGAAGTGGGTGCTCAACAATAATTGCAGTGCTCAATATTATCTGAGGTAGCCCTCAAAATACACAGGGGATGCTTGGTGAATTTGTACACAAAATCCCAGGAATATTCGATCACAGAATGAAAATTGCAGCAAGTGTTTAAATGTGGAGTTTAATTCAGATAAATGTGAGTTGCTGCATTTTGGGAAAGCAAATCTTAGCAGGACTTATACACTTAATGGTAAGGTCTTAGAAAGTGTTGCTGAACAAAGAGACCTTGGAGTGCAGGTTCTTAGCTCCTTGAAAGTGGAGTAGCAGGTAGATAGGATAGTGAAGAAGGCGTTTGGTATGCTTTCCTTTATTGGTCAGAGTATTGAATACAGGAGTTGGGAGATCATGTTGCGGCTGTACAGGGCATTGGTTCGGTCACTGTTGGAATATTGCGTACAATTCTGGTCTCCTTCCTATCAGAAAGTTGTTGTGAAACTTGAAAGGGTTCAGAAAAGATTTACAAGGACGTTGCCGGGGTTGGAGGATTTGAGCTATAGGAAGAGGCTGAACAGGCTGGGGCTGTTTTCCCTGGAGCGTCGAAGGCTGAGGGGTGACCTTATAGAGGTTTACAAAATTATGAGGGGCATGGATAGGATAAATAGACAAAGTCTTTTCCCTGGGGTCAGGGAGTCCAGAACTAGAGGGCATAGGTTCAGGGTGAGAGGGGAAAGATATAAAAGAGACCTAAGGGGCAACCTTTTCATGCAGAGGGTGGTACGTGTATGGAATGAACTGCCAGAGGATTTGGTGGAGGCTGGTACAATTGCAACAGTTAAGAGGATGGGTATATGAATAGGAAGGGTTTGGAGGTATATGGGCCGGGTGCTAGCAGGTGGGACTAGATTGGGTTGGAATATCTGGTCGGCATGGACAGGTTGGACCGAAGGGTCTGTTTCCATGCTGTACATCTCTATGACTCTAAGTGTCTTGCACCCCATCACAGCAAGTAGAAATAGAGAGAAACTGCTCCACCAATCACAGGCTGTTTCCTCTCCATTTACTGCTCATAGATCCACTTGTGAATTTATCAGCAAGAAATGCTCAAGAAAACACACTATGGTTGCAAAGCCACAAACAGTCCTGATAGTAAGGATTGGCAGTAAGGGTGTTAACTGGGAAATTCGAGAGTGTGGTGCTGGAAAAGCACAGCAGGTTTGGCAGCATCCGAGGAGCAGGGGAATCGATGTTTTAGGCATAGGCCCTTCATCAGGAATGGCCCGAAACGTCGATTCTCCTGCTGCTCGGATGCTGCCAAACCTGCGGTGCTTTTCCAGCATCACACTCTTGACTCTGATCTCCAGCATCTGCAGTCCTCACTTTCTCCCTGTTACTGGGAGAGTCAATGCTGGTGCGTCAGTATATAGGGTCCATATTTAGGCTTGTATTGATAAGTGATAAATTAACACTGAAATGGTGGCATATACAATATCCTCAAGATGATGGCGGATCAGCAGTGCAGCGTGCAGGTCCCTGCTTAGAGCTCATATACTCTATCCGCTCTTACTTCTTCATAGAGATGTACAGCATAGAAACAGACCCTTCGGTCCAACCTTCCATGCTGACCAGATATCCCAACCCAATCTAGTCCCCTGTTCTTTTTTCTTCTTCCACTATTTTTTATCCCTTAGTTTAATCAACTTGTCATCAGTGATGTGCAAGTTTGTGTAGTATGGAGGAGTTCATTGCATAGGAGATCAAGACAGCGCAGGGAGGACAAGCCCAACGTGGTAGTGAGGGAGGCTGGTGGCAGTCATCCTGAGAGCAGCCAGAGCAGGTAGTCTGGGGAATGAGGAGGGGGTTAAGGGTCACGCCCAGAGTGGGGGAACTCAAGCCGTTTGTCAGTTGTGTGAGCCCAGTATTCTATTCAGTGCTTATGGACTGTGGTGTTGAACTTTTAACTGTGTTTCTTTGGTTTTCTACTTTTTTACTCATGAGGGCTGCAATGTTTAATTTTTTAGCCTTGTTTATTTTTCTGCTTTATACCTAAGATTCTGCTTTATACCTAAGATGGTGCTGTAACTGGCGACTTGTAAACTTTTCACTGTACTCATGTGAGTACACGTGACAATAAACCTAATTCAATTCGGTGCTCAGCTCTTGGCCTGTGAATCCGTGACTTCCATAATCACCAAGTCCAATTGCAACCAACTGCGCTGAACTAACATTATTACAAAATTTCAACCTAGAAAATCTCATTAAATCACAAAAGGCTTCTTTAAAAAAATAATAAAATCATGCATGCTGTGACACTCACTCAGCCTACATGACAAGATTTCATTCTATTACAAGGTAGGACAAGAAAATATGACAATTTCAGTGATGCTCCTTAAACAAGTCACTTAACAACATGCACTTTTAATGCAATAGAAAGTGAGGTATTTGACAGAAATTCTTTCAAATAATATTTGTCTTTGAGAAAATGTTAAGAGTCTATGAAAAAGGATGTAAAAGCAGAGTATTTAGAAATACATTTATGATCAAGCAGAATCACATGGCTTCATGAAGGGGTCATCAACCTGACAAATTTATTTGAATTCTTTGAGGAAATAACAAGGTGAGATAAATGGGAGCAGTTGATACAATACGTTTGGATTTGATAAGATACCATGCATAATACTGCTTAATAAGAGAAGAGCCCACGGTGTTTGGATAGCATGGACAGTGGACTCTTTTGCTGCAGTGGTGGTGTCCCTACCTCTGGGTCAAAAGGCCAGGTTCAAGTCCACTTGTTCCAAAGTGTGTCAGAACATGTCTGAACAAGGGTTGAGTGTGTGGTGCTTGACGAAAGGTTCTTGCCTGAAATGTTGATTCTCCTGCTCCTTGGATGCTGCCTGACTGGCTGTGCTTTTTCAGCACCACACTCTTGACTCTGATCCCCACCATCTGCAGTCCTCACTTTCTCCCAAATGTCTGAACAAGTTGATTCAAAATATTTATTAACATGGATAGAGGATTGGCTAACTAATAGAAGACAGAGTTAAGCTATGGGTGCATTTTCAGGATGACAACCTGTGAAGTGCCACAGGGATTAGTGCTATGGCCACAATTATTTACAAAATAGAATGACTTGGAGAAGAAAATGATTTGGAGGTGTCAGTGATGGACTGGCACATACAAAGTTAAAAATCACACAACACCAGGTTATAGACAACAGGCTTATTTGGAAGCACTAGCTTTCAAAGCACTGGTCCTTCATCAGATAGCTGTGGAGTAAGACACAGAATTTATATCAAAAGTTTACAGTGTGATGCAATGGAAACACACAGGGCACTTCACACTAAGAATGCATTATCTGAGACAACATGGCACCTATTGTTAAAGTTTATTTACATATGAAAAAACTGAAACCAAAATGGTCATTCTAAAAACTGAGAGACTTAACAAACAATCCAGTTCTTTTTCAATATATAATTTCAGTTGCATCACACTGTAAACTTTTGCTAAAAATTCTGTGCCTTACAATCTTATACTCTACAAACACCTGATGAAGGAGCAGCGCTCCGAAAGCTAGTGCTTCCACATAAACCTGTTGGACTATAACCTGGTGTTTTCTGATTTTTAACTTTGGAGGAGGAAAGTGAATGTACTGCTGCCAAGGTTGACTCGAAAATACATGGAAAAACAAGCAGTGAGGAAGATACAAAGAGTCCACAGATTGATATAGACAAGTTAAGTAAGTGAGGACAGACTTAGCAGATAAAATATATGTGGGAAAATGTGAGATTATGCACTTTGGTAGGAAGAGGAGAAGCTTATTTTTACTTATGTCGAGAAACACTGCAGAAAGCAGCAGGAAAGGAGGATTGAGGGGTCCTTGTGTATGAGTCACAAAAAAACTAGCATTCAAGTTTGGGGGTAGAAGAGAAGGCAAATTGAACTTTGACCTTGAGCTCAAAGGGAAAGGAGTAAAAACAAGGAAATCTTGATAAAACAATACAATACACTAGTCAGCTTTTGTATTAGTTCTGTCATCATTCTCTCAAATTGTTCTCTCAATTGGCCTCCTCCGAGACACATTGCAACACACCTAGAATACTAAAAACAGCATTGGCTCATCTATCCAAGGAAAGATATACTGGCATTGGAGGCAGTCGAGAGAGTTCACCCCGACTAAAAACCAGAGTTAAAAGCTACAGCTGGAAAGCAACATTTTCATCACTGCAGTAGCTTTGAAAGCTGATCAGTAACCTTACATGGTCACCGTTTCCTGATCGATCCACAGTCCCTTGAGATCAATTAATAGCATCCGCCAAAGCTTGAATCACTATCAATTAGATAGAAATAACTATATCATCAACCATATTACTACAGAACAAGTCTATTGTGTTGCAATGTGTCTTGGAGGAGGCCAAGATCAAATGGATCAGCACTGACTCAAGTCAACTGACAGAACAATTTGAGAGAATGATGACAGAACTAATACAAAAGCCATTACAATATAAGGCCCAAAGGAATCATAGGCAAGCAGTGTTAATGGGCTAAGAATGAAAATGTCCACTGGGTTAAAAGTCAATAATTACTAGATTTGTCAGAACTGCTATTTCACATTACCAGATCAACTTCTTGCATTTACATAGCACCTACAAGTAATAAAACATCGGACCATTATCAAACAAAATTTGAGATACAACCACAAAGCAATATTAACAAAGATGCCATAAAGCTTGGTAAAAGTGTGAAGTTTTAACAAGCTGCCCAGAAGGAACTGGTTTTTTTGAGTCTTGTTTACTTATGGGAAAATGAAAAGTGCTGTGAATTAGTGTGGCTGGATAAAATGTAGGAAAAAAATGTGTCCAAGCTAGGGGAACAGAAAGAGGGACCAAAAAAAACTTCCATTTTCATCTCCCTTTTCTGAGACAATCTCTTGGGACTGAGGATGATCTGCTTCTGCTCCAGTTCCAATGAACTTGTCACTTTTGAACCAATGTACGTCTGAAATCGCTTGACACATGGAGCGGGTGGTGCTTGAAGAATTGTTTGGATAGGTCGTTGGAGGCTTGTTTGCCATCCAATATCCTGACTTTACCTCTGCACATTCTGAATTATTCCCTCAAGGCATCCACCCATCATAAATGAGTCTTCTCCATTTTGATTGGTTACATGCCAAGATATCCGTTGAGTTGACAGGCATAGTTCACCTCTTCAGAACTTCTAGGGATGTTGTCAAAACATTCCTGATGTCCTAAATTAGATTAGATTAGATTCCCTCCAGTGCGGTAACAGGCCCTTCGGCCCAACAAGTCCACACTGACCCTCCGAAGAGCAACCTACCCAGACCCATTCACCTACTCCCTATGGGAAATTTGACATGGCCAATTCAACTGACCTGCACATCTTTGGACTGTGGGAGGAAACTGGAGCACCCAGAGGAAACCCACGCAGACACGGGGAGAATGTGCAAACTCCACACACAGTTGCCCGAGGCAAGAACCGAACCCAGGGCCCTGGCTCCGCAAGGCAGCAGTGCTAACCACTGAGCCGCCCCAATTCCGCCTGCATTTCTTCTGTCATAACCAAATTCTGAGTATAAAGTTAAAAATCACACAACACCAGGTTATAGTCCAATAGGTTTAATTCGAAGCACTAGCGTTCAGAACGTTGCTCCTTCATCAGGTGGTTGAAGGAGCAGCGCTCCAAAAGCTAGTCCTTCCAATTAAACCTGTTGGACTATAACCTGGTGTTGTGTGATTTTTAACTTTGTACACTCAGTCCAACATTGGCATCCACATATCAAATTCTGAGTAGAGTTTCAGGAGTTTGGTGGCAGGGACATAAATAGCATGTCCTATCCAACAAAGCTACTCTGTAGTGATTAGCTCCTGAATGCTAATTGAGGGGAGATGCTTTCGGAGAAAATGCTGCTCCTGGCCCAGCATTCTTGTCACTGGTTTTAAAAGATCTTACGAAGTCTGCTCAAGTCTCTGAAGCATATAGGATACTGTCTGATAAAGCATGATGTTGCTTCACCTTTACAATCCAGGTCATAAATGCTCTTCTTCAGTGTCAAAGGCTGAGCTGGCATACACAGAGACAATGTCAAATTTCATCATCTACTACTGCCTTTATCAAAAATACTCAAAGTACTTTATATAACTATACCATATATAGCCTCATGGAATTATAAAGATCTTCACAGTCAATTAAGTAAACAATTCACATGTTCCAGGTCTCAAAAGCAGCAATAAGACGAATGACCACCCAAACTTGTGTTGGTTGCAGGATAATTTCTTCTTTTCTATATTCAGGAGGTGGGGGTGCCACTGACAGGTGCAGCACTTACTGCCTATTCCTATTCAGCCACCTTTTTCAATATAACTGACTGATTCATCGGGCAGTTCAGAGGTCAGTCAAAGGTCAACCATATTGTGGTCAGTCTGGAGTCATAAAGACCGGACCATGTAAGGACATCAGCAAACCAGTTGGATTTTTTAATGGCAATCTGCTGGTTACATGGTCGCCACTACTGACAGTAGTTTTTTTCTTATTCCAGGAGGTAGTGGTGGATCACCTGTTACACCATTGTAGTCAATGTGGCAGACCCATAATGCTGTTAAGATAGGAGTTCCAGGATTTCGATCCACTGACAATGAAGGAATGATGATGTCGTGTGAAGTCAGGGCAGGCTGTGGCTTGGAGGAAAAGTAGCAGGCATTGAGGGCATAGTCTCAGAATAAAGGGATGGAAATGCATGATTCAGAAAAAGAGAGTTCTTTTGAGGGTGAAGAGTCTTTAGAACTCCTTGCCACCGAGAACTGTGGTGGCAGAATCAGAGCGTACATCTAAGACTGGGATGGATGAATTCTCAATCAGTAGAGAAATAAAGGGTATGGGGAAATGGCAGGAGTGTGGACGTGAGGAATATTGGATTAGCCATGATCCTACCGAATGTTCTTATTTCTTATGGCAGGGACATGTATCTGCTGTCCTGCTCGATGGTAGGGGCCATTGTCTTGGAAGGCTCTGTTGAAGGAGGCTGGATGAATTGTTGCAGCGTATCTTTTAGATGGTACATTCTGCTATTATGAAAGGTGGTAATGGACAAAATAGATATTGAAGGTGGTGAGCCAGGTCCAATTTGGTAGCATGCTCTTTTTTTCTTGATCTCATTAAACTTCCTGAGTGTTACTGAAGCTGCACCAGTTCAGGGAACTGGAGAGCATTCCATCACATTCATGGCTTGTGACTAGTTGTCAAAAAATGTGGCACTGGAAAAGCACAGCCGGTCAGGCATTATCTGAGGAGCTGGAGAGTTGATGTTTCGAGCACAAGCCCTTGTAGATGATGGACAGACTTTGGGCAGTCAGGTACTTACCATAAAATCCTTAGCTTCTGACCTGTTTTTGCAGTCAGTATTTGAATGATGGATCCAGTTCAGTTTCTAGTCAATGGTTACCCTCCAAGATAATGATAAGGGGAGAATTTCAGTGACATCAAACATTGAGGAGAGTTTTTTTTATTGCATTTTCTCTCATTCAGGATCGTTATTACCTGGCCCTGGTGTGGCATGAACACTACTTGCCACTTATCAACAAAGTTTAGATCAGAATGAATGGTGGTCAGGTCTTGTTTCATATGGCACGGGAATACTGCTGAACACTGTACAATCATAATTAACCTACCTACTCCTGACCTTCTGCTGGCAGGATGATCACTGATGAAGCAACCCACTATGATTTGCTGATGAATAGAGTCCTGAGGAACTCTTGCAGCAATATCCTGGATGTGACGTGATTAGCCTCCAACCTTTCCTTTATCCTATATATGACTTGAACCAGAACGGAGTTCACCAATGTCCTAATTCCCATTAACTTCAATCTTGCTGGCTTCCTTAATTTCACACTCAGTAAATATTATCTCCATGTCAAGGGTGATCACACTGACTCAACTCTCCTCAAGTTTGTTATATGTACTGTCAACCATACCATCCAAGTGTGTGGGTTCTTTTGGAATTTAAATGGTCTTGTGTGCAGGGCAGCTTTGGTCTCACAAGATAAGCCTTATAAAATATATAAGATGTAAATGACTCCACCTCTGCAACTATTTGAAGTTATAAGATAGTCCTAACGTGGTAGCGTTGAGCCTGAGACTTAGGCCTGTTTCCCACGTGATCTGACAGTTACTCTCTCACCAAATTCTATGACATCATCGCAATGAATGGTGCAGATTATACTCAATCAAGGCTTATCCCCTTCAGATCCAGATACAATAGACAACAAATTGTTTGTCCACATGTGGACAAAGCTGCAATAAGGTCAGGAACAGGGTGCCCCTGGCTGAACCCAAACCGACTGTCAGTGAGCAGGTTAGTGCTGAGCAGGAAACACTGGAGATCAGTGTTCATGGCTGCTTCCATCACTTTGCTGTTGATCAAGAGTAAACAGATTGAGTAGTAATTGGGTGGGCTGGATTTGCTATGCTTTGGTGGGCAGGACATTCCAGGGTAGTTTTCCACAGGTCTTAACTGTCCCGATCCTGCCCCTGAATTACTATTCCTCATCTTAAACAGCACACAATCTATCTTACCCGAAAGAAATTAGAAACTTATGATAGCGAATCTTTATTCTCAGTTAAGCATTCAGAGAGAGAGAGAGAGTAAGGAGTCAAAGGCAACTCGAAATTTAAAGAGCAACCTCCATATGCTCAGGACATTCCACAGCTCTGCACAGTCAAGAAAATGACACAAATGGACACTGATGTAATGCTAACAAACAGTGCAGCCAACTGGTGCACAGCAAGTTCACATGAAACAAAAATAAAAGTATGCAGAATCTAAATGGATATAGTCGAACAAATACGTTCTTCAGAATTGGAAATGCACTATATCCAAGAACAGTAATATAAATTTAATATCTGATGCCAAGCAATCATAAAGTGTTACCAAAGTAAGCAAGAAATCCATCACTGATGATATATGATTAAATCAACCAAATCCACCTGACTATCCCTGATTAATCTGTCTCTTTCCAAATGCAGATATATTTTGTTCTACAGAATTCCTTGTAATAGCTTCCTCACCAGTGAGGTTAGACCAACTGCCTCGTCATTTCCTCGTTTATGTCTTCCTCCCTTTTTTAATAATGGGCCAATGTTAGCAGTTTGCCAGTGCTCTGGCACATCACCTCTGGAGAGTGAGGATTTCAAAATAACTGCAAGAGTCCCTGGTATCTCCTCCCTCAACAGCCTGGAATATATCTCATTCAAGCCTGCAGACTTATCCAGTTTTAAGGTTGTTAAGTCTATCAGCACAACCCTTCTCTCTATCTAAATTTCTTCTAATATTTCACAGTTTCTATCCTGATGTTTGTACTTGCCACATTCTTGTCTATTATGAAGCCCAATATAAAGGTATTTGTTGAGGACTCTGCCCATGAACTCCATGGTACACACAGTCGGTTTAGGTTCAGCTGGGGCACTCTGTTCCTGACCTCATTGCAGCTTTGTCCACGTGTGGACAAACAATTTGATCTCTGCTGTATAAGGATCTGAAGTGGTTAAGCCCATGGTACACACATTATCTCAATTATCTCAAATTAGTCTTACTCTTTGCTGAAAATGTTTTGCTGGAAAAGCGCAGCAGGTCAGGCAGCATCCAAGGTACAGGAGAATCGACGTTTCGGGCATAAGCCCTTCTTCAGGAATGAGGAAAGTGTGTCCAGCAGGCTAAGATAAAAGGTAGGGACGAGGAACTTGGGGGAGGGGCGTTGGAATTGCGATAGGTGGAGGGAGGTCAAGGTGAGGGTGATAGGCCGGAGTGGGGTGGGGGCGGAGAGGT
>NC_057725.1:29330352-29344136 GCF_004010195.1 Chiloscyllium plagiosum
CTACCTTTTATCTTAGCCAGCTGGACACACTTTCCTCATTCCTGAAGAAGGGCTTATGCCCGAAACGTCGATTCTCCTGTACCTTGGATGCTGCCTGACCTGCTGCGCTGTCCCAGCAACACATTTTCAGCTCTGATCTCCAGCATCTGCAGTCCTCACTTTCCCCTCATCTTACTCTTTCCCCGGTTGTACTCTTCCTGTTTACATATTTTTAAAAAATTCTTGCATCCTCCTTTATTCTTTCTGCCAATGCTTTCTCATGGACTTGCTTTATCTTCCTAATTTCCTCCTTGTACTTTTACACTTCTCTAGGAACTCTGCAATGTTGAGCCCTTAGTATCTACCATCAGCTTCTCTGTTTTTCCCCCCTTAACCCTAACCTTCATGTGCCTTGACATGCAGTGTTCTCAGGTCTTACTCCTGCGCTTCATCAAACCTTGTACTCGCACTATTCTCTCCTTGAACGCACTTCAATGTTCTGACAGTTTTACCTGCAAGTAGCTGCTCTCAGTCCACTTGGACCAAATTGTATATAACCTTGGGTAAAATTAGCTTGTCCCATTATTTCTGGCTCATTCTTAATCCTTCTTATAACTATCCTAAATCTAAGAGTTATGGTCAATTTGTTTACTCTGTTACTCTCTCCACAGATGCTGCCAGACCAGAGTTTCTCCAACATCTTCTGTTCTCTCATTACAGTTGGTGGGATGTTTTCCTTCATTGAGTGAGACACTCAAAGCAAAAGCAGGGTTGGAACACTGGAACGACACAAGCCATGCTTAGGCCACAGCTACAGTTTATGCATACTTCCGGTCACTACAATACACAAAGCACACATATGCTCAAGAGAGAGGGCGGAGACTTAAGGGAATATTGCCAGGGTTTGAAAACTGCAGTTATGAGAAAAGATGAGATAGGATAGGGCAGTTTTCCTCAGAATGGAGGCAGCTGAAGGATGACTTAACTGAGATGTACAAAATAATGAGGGACAGAGAAGACAAGTTTCTCCTGGTAGAAAGGTCAATTACTGTGGGCACAGATTTAAGGTCAAAAACGTGGCACTGGAGAAGCACAGGCGGCCAGCACCATGTTTTTTGACTCTGAACTCCAGCATCTGCAGTCCTCACTTTCTCAACAGATTTAAGGTGATTGCGAAAAGAGTTAGATGCAACACGGGAATTGTCTTTCCACCCAGTGGGTAGTTGGCATCTGGAATGCACTGTCAAGTTACATGGCTGAGGCAGAAACCTTTGACTCATTTAAAAGGAACTTGAAATGTTTGAAGGATACATTGAATACCGAAATAAAGGGGAGTGGATGGAGGTCCATGTGGCGTATTAACACCTGCACAGACCAGTTATGTCAGATGGCCCATTTCTGTACTGGACCTTTAGTTTATTGCTGTGAAATATGTTCAGCGATGAAAGAGTTAACTTCTTGGCCTTAAGAGGTAACAGCTGAAAGCACAGTTCAGTGCAGCAGGAACCTATGTAAATGGTGTAATCTGAAACCAACCCACGCACTGCTCGCAGAAATTTACACTGCAGTTCACTCCTGGACACACCCTAACTGGTTAGTTTTAAAATGAGTAAAATGGTGGTCAGCAAGATCAGAGTTTGAATTACGTTACTGCAAAAGGCTGATAAAACAACCAGTCACTGTAGTATATAAACTAAACTGCAGCAGCCGGTGACAAAAAACACCTCAATTATTAAAATTCATTGGAGAGATGAAGAAAAAACTGTACAACAGGACTGACCCACACAACATCTTAAATATTTCAAGAGCTTTCAGCAAATGGCACAAATTCAACTTTTGGCCTCAAGCGCCATTTACGTTTACACAGATTGCATTTCAGGATCTCTCCTTTACGTCCTGCTCTTTCAGCCATTCCATCGTTCTGCCTGTTGGAAAATGTAGATTGGGGGATGGGGGGGTATTGGTGGGGGGTGCTGAAAGAATCCATAAATAAATAATCTCACTCAAACAATTGAGACAATATTCCCCAGGTGACTACTTTATAAACTACACAATTTGTCACTCATTAAAGGCTTGGAGGCAGCCCAGCACTTGCGAATGTCACCACTTTAGGAGCTCCATCTTGAATTGAGAATTAACACAACTCCAGCAATACGCTAAGGATGGAAACAACCTTTTGATTTTAAGCTTTTTGCATCAGTGGTTCAGACCACATGGAGTATGGAGTTTGACTTTGGACAGCAACCCCTAGAAGGGTGATTTCAAGGTCCTGCTGAGGGTGCACGAGATTTGCTAACAGAACATTAAGGATGAGGGACTTCAAATATATCGAGAGACTCAAGAAGCTGGGATCCCTTTCCAGAGTTGAGAAGATTAAACAGAGATTGAATAGAAGTGTTCAAAATCAATGAAGGATTTTGATCGAATAAATAGGAAGAAACTGCATCCATTGGTAGAGCGGTCAGTAACTTGAGGAGACAGATTTATGGGGCAGCTGTGGACAGAGGAGGAAATGTTTTATTTCTGAAGCAGCAAGTTATTATAATCTGGAATGAGCTACCTGTAAGAGTTGTGGAAGAAGGCTCAACAGTAACTTTCAAAAATTGCATAAATACAGGAAAGAAAATGTATTGAGCTCCTATCACCCTTAAACATTGCCTGACATACCCTCCTATTCCACTTCCACTCTCATAAAACCAATGATTTTTCCATTGATTATAAGTTCTGAAGAACGAATTCGGTTTCTCTCTCCACAGATGCTGCTAGATCTGAATTTCTCCAGTACTCTATGTTTCAGATCTCCTCTATTCACAGTATTTTGCTTTTATTTTAGGTTTTAATGAATGTCTTAAAAGGAGATGGGTAATGGTGAAGTAGCAGAGATGGTTCGAGAGGAAACTGCAGAGCTTAGAGCTCAGGTTGTTGAAGGAAAATGCCAAGGTCGTGTCCACCAGTCTATCACCCACTTCAGTCACGACAGCACTGAGGATGAGGTCCACAAGCAGGGAATACTGTCGATCAATAATTTCACCGAAGCAACCCAATTTCTACTCCACTTAAATCACAATCATTTAGGTAATGAAGACAGTGGCCAAATCTTTTGAGTCCTAGCCATATCTTCTTCAGCTGGCTGGAACCAGGAGATATTCTACATAAAGAGAAGACTGTACACTTCCTTTTCCCTGTGCTACAGTTCCATGACAGCTAACACACCTCAAAATCAAGCCAAATTATTTGTGCTCAGATCCTGAATGGTAACAGCATAGTGAAAACAGACTGAATGTTGGCAAAATCAATTCATTAATATGAAAGTCATCTCAAGTTACTCACTAAGGCAAACTAAAACTCCATACCACTCAATTAATATGTTACACAGAAATACAGAATCTTTGAACATGGTGTAATCCACAAGTCCTCAGGGAAAAGATACAATTACTCAAATGTTGGCCTAACACTACAGATTTAATAATAATTTGCCTAGTGAATTCTCACTTCTACAACGTCTCCTTGTCAAGTTACAGCAGGCAGTATTCCAAACATTCGCTCATAAAATGGCTTCAACACTTAAGTGTCAACCTGGCCAAAAATGGATAATTGTAATTAGATTTTACCTCCGCTTTAAGTTAAGAAGATTGTACTCAAATCCTGTAGCAGAACACAATGATCAAGACTGACAGCTCAGTGTCATACTGAGGGAGTGCTGCTCTATTGGAGATGTTTTCATCCATCACTCCAAGTTTGTCGAGTTATGTTGGCTTCTAGTTAAGTAATACCTCAATTTTAAAATTCTCTCTCTTGCTTTCAAATCCCTCGTGGCTTCTTCCCTCCCTGTCTTTGTAATGTCCTCCAGCCCCACAACTCCCCTAGATCTCTGCATTTCTCAAATCCTGGTGCCACGTGCACACACACAAATCTCCAATTTTAACTGTTCCTCCACTGCTGGTTATGACTTCAGTTGCACAGGTCCTCAACTCTGGAATTACTTCCCTAGACCTCTTTATTTCTGCTCTTCTTATATTCTCCTTAAAACCAACATTTTTTGACAAGCTTTTGATTTTCTGAACAATTATCTCCTTATGCAGCTGTGGCAAATCTTGTTGCATAATACTCCTGTGAAATGCTACAGCATTTCATTATGCACAAGAAATTTGTATAGTTAAGCCAGAGACCCCAAATGCCAACTCAAGTGGCTGCAAAAGATCCCATTAATTTTGACAGTGTCAGGGTGAGTAATTCTTCCTTGGCTAACATTATAAAAGCAGGTAACACTGGTTGTGGGAGTTTGCTGTTCTAAAATTGGTTGCTTTATTTCCAAAGTTACAACATTGACTTTGCTTCAAGTAGTACATAATCAATTGTGAAGAACCATGGAGCTTCCTACGGTCACTAAAGGCACTACATATGCAAGTCTTTTTTTCCTGCTTTTATCTTGAAGGAAGGCATTTGCTAGCAACCTGTAATTTAGCCTGACAGCACACCTCTTCATTCATAGTAGCAGTGTGGAATCTTGTAGCCTACAGTACGCAGTCAACTCAAGTCACAATGAATGCACGTGACAGTACAAAACAGATTTTTTTTAAATTGCATCTTTAAGCATCCCAAGACACGTCACAGAAGAACATGTTCACTTCTGGGTTTACTGTGTTTTAATGGAGAATTCTGGTAATTAGGTTCTTTTATGAAGTGTCATTACTGTAGTAATGTAAGGAAACAAATTTTTCTCTCTGAGGGGATCCAATTGTCTCTGATAAGGTTTGGAGTATATCTGATGATGGTATATAAGAAAGTTGAGGCCATCAGTATGAATGAACTAATGTCACCGCAAGATATAGAGACAGAATTAGGCCATTCAGCCCACTGAGTCTGTTCCTCCTTTCGATCATGATTGATATGTTTCTCAACCCCATTTGCCTACTTTCTCCCTGTAACTTTTCATCCCCTTATTAATCTGGAACCTATCCACTCTCTCTTAAATAGATTCAACGACATGGCTGCCACAGCTTTCTGCAGCAATCAGTTCCACAGACACACCACCCTATGGCTGAAGAAATCCCTCCTCATCCCAGTTTTGAAGGGTCATTCCTTCACTCTGAGGCAGTGCCCTCAGGTCCTAGTCACTCCGACGAGTAAACACACCTCCACATCCACTTTACCCAGGCCTGTGTATTTTCTAGATTTCAGTCAGATCCCTCACATCCTTCCAAACTCCATCAAGTATAGACTCAAGAGTCCTCAACATAGAACAGGCCTTTTGTCCCCAGGACCACTTCCAAGGCTAGCACATCATTCCGTAGATCCAGGGCCCATAACTGCTCACAATATTCCAAAAGCGGTCTGACCACTGCCTTACACAACCTCAGCAAGTACATCCCTACTCTTGTATTCTAGCACTCTCAAAATGAATGCTAACATTGGATTTGCCTTCCTAACTGCCAAATGAGCCTACACGTTAACCTGAAGAGAATAATGAACTGGGACTCCCAAGTCTCTTTGTACTTCAGATTTCTGCAGTCCTACTCCATTTAGAAAGTATCATCCGCTGCTTCTTTGCCCATTAATCTAGCCTCTCCAAAGGCTTCTGCAGACCAAAGCACACGGTTTAGCAAAATCATTTTCGATAATTCATAGAATTATAATTTATTGCACAGAAATGAGTCATTCAACCCCATCTTTTTTGAGTCAGTTCTTGGGACAATAGTGTAACTGGCCAGTCAGCAGTTCTTGCCCATTTCTGATTCTCTCTGAGAAGGAGGATGTGAGTTGCCTGCTTGAACTTTCTTAGTCTATGTGGTGTAAATATACGGACATAGACTTCAGATGATTCTACATGCAGCAACACTGACGGAACATCATTAACAGCTACAAGTCAGGATACCGGGTGACTTGGAGGGGAATCTGTACATAGTGGTGTTCCCATGCATCTAACTTGGCCTTTCCAGGTGATAGAATTCAGGAGTTTTGACATCCAAGGAGGCTTGGTTGAGTTGCAATGGCTAACCTTTTAATAAGGAACACACTACTGCTACAGTGCACCAATGGAGCACATGCTTGAGATGCTGGATGAGTGCTGATTAAGTGACCTCCTTTGTCCTGGATTGTGTAGAACCTCTTGAAAATTGGAACCAAACTCATCAGACAAGTGGAGAATATCACACTTCTGAGTTGTGCCTTGCCGACAGCGGACGAGCTCTGGGGAGTCTGCAGGAGATTAATTTGACTCCGAACTCCAAGCATCTTCCAGCTACCATATTGATATGGATAGTCCAGTTCAATTTCTGGACAATGGTAACACCAGCATGGTTAATCGTGGGTGCTTTAGCAATGGTCATGTCAGTGAATGCCAAAGGAAGATGGCTAGACTCTCTCATATTTCAGGTGGCCATTGCCTAGCACAAATGTTACTCATCACTTATTAGCCCAAGCGTTGCTGAATATAGTCACAGATTACTTCAATCATCAGTGAATATCCCTTCCGGCCTTATACAGGGTGGGGGGGGGTTTGAAAGATTGGTCTGTGCCACCGTTTATGCACTATTTCACCCCATCCCTACCAGCACAACTTTATATTTTATTCCCCTTCATGTGCTTGTCTGGCTACCTCTTCAATACATCTATTCCATTTACTTCAAATAAGGGGTAGAGAGAGTTCCAGGTTTGCAGCACACTCTGATAAATAATACATCGAACAATCAGACACATGCTTTGAAAGAAACATGAATTTAGTTCAAGTTCTCCTGGAGTTCAGTAAAAATTGAGAAGCACCTTGTGCGGTGTTTTTGTGAAACAGTTATCTTGGGTTCCATTATATGTCAGAACCATCTAAGGGTGGTCTCTTCAAAGCTTTTTTCTGGATAAAAGGACTACATAATCTACAGCATGAAAGACACTGTTTTATCTGCCAAATCGAATTGATACTTCAAATGCAAATCCTTGTGTATAACTTCCCTCCCTACCAGTGCCACTGGAATCCTTCCAAACGACCAAACAGTTACAGTATGAAGAAAGAGCTAATTGAGTGAGCTTGAATGTTCATTTTTATCCTTGTTGTCAGAACATATTTTCCCCCTTTTCATATCTTTACTCAAAAAAAAATGTAGCTATGAAATCTGCAGGCAGCCGCATTTGCTGATTATCGCTTTGAAGCCTGCTTTCTGTGCCTTACTATGCCAATGCTTTCTGTGGTTTGCAAAAAGAAAAATTAACTTCTCAGCAGACTGGCAGAGGCTGGAGATTGAGGGACAAAAAATCCAGCCTTCAGGTAAACAGAAGATAAGGAGTGCACAGAGAAAGAAAAATAAGACATTGTTTTGGATTAGAGAACAGTTGCCATGGAAACAGTTGCTAATTAACTACATTCAGCCAACAGCAGAACAGGACAAAGGCAATACGGCCAAAGCAGGCGGTATCACAAACTGTACACTGCATAACATGTTACGTAATCTGCTATTCTCCCATAACAGACATGCCAAAGTATTTGCTAAGTGTAAAACCCAGCGTGAGAATAGAATAGGGTAATACTGCTGAGACATGATCGATGTTTATACAATGTTGTTTATGCTCCACACAAATTTCCTCTGAACTCCATTTCATTGCATTCTATCAGCATACCCTTTCTATTCTTTCCTCCCACAGTAGCTTGCCAAGGTTGGTTCAATAGCACTTCCCAAAACCCAGGATCTCTATTGACTTGAAGAACAGGGACAGCACAGGAACACCACCACCTGCAAGTTCACATCAAGTCAAACTATCCTGACTCGGAAATACATCATTGGTACTTCACTGTCACTGGGTCAAAATTCTGGAGCTTCCTTCCTTAGAGTAATTTGGGTCTGCCAACACACAATGACTCAGATAATGCTTCACTGCCACCTTCTCCAGGAATAAATGCTGGCCTCATCAACAATGTTCACATTCCATGAGCAAATATTTAGAAAATGCTCTCAGTTTACCAATGCCCATGTTTAGTAGCCAAGGATAATAAAACAAAAACGAACTTACTTTTTTTTTAACGTCAGTTGTTAGAAATACACAATTAAGACGATCAATCAAACCTGTCAAGTCACTGGCTCTCTATATTAAAAAATGAAGCCTTACAAAGTATAGAGGAGGAAGAATACTAAGACATGAACCCATCTCTGTAGTTTCTTGGGATAGACGCTAGTGGATGAACCTTACTGCAGTTTGTAAAACAATCAACAATGATCAGAATCTTTAATACTTAATCATTGTCTCATTCCAGGAATTTGAGCACATCATATAGAGTGACACTCTCTCGAACTGGACTGTGGGAATGCTATAATGTCAGAGTTGCCACCTTTCAGCTAAAATGTTAAATCAACAGATACTTTGATGACAGTCAGTATGCAACAAGTTTTCTCTCTCAGATAGATATATAAGATCCTATGATGGAGCAGGGGAGTTTACTCCACTATCCTAGACCAATATTTAGCACCAGCCAATAAACACTTGATCAGGTCATTATAATATTACTGTTTGTGAGAGCTTACTGTGCACAAGCCTGCCATCATGTTTCTTACATTACAGCACTGACTAAACCTCAAAAGGTATTCACTGACTTTAAAGCAATTTAGACAGAAAAAGCAGATATATGCAAGATCTTTCAGATAAGCATTTCTGAATATCAAGAGTAAGATTCTGTGTCCTAGAAAATTTGGGTTGCAGAACACTGAATTTCATTTATTTTTGCTAAAGAATCAGTTGCGGTCCTTATCCCACACCGTTTGTGCGTGACCTTCTTGTGGTTAGGAAGGCCTTGGGTACAAAATATACACCTACCTCTTTTCCAAGATGAGAGCTGCCAATATGAGTATGTCAGAAAAGTTATATTGCTTCATCACAGTATTTTCATGAGTTGATACAGGGTTTCAAGACCTAACTAAAAAACACCCCAAAACCCCACTACTTTGGGAGTTTGTAACTGCTAAGGAAATCTTTGGATGGGTCAAGAACATTTTGAAAGCTCCAGCAGCATAAGTCACTGCCCATCATTCCCAAGAAAGGTTTGTGTTTAGTGCCTCGAACCACTCAGTGCGCCTAGTGGAAACACAGAGAAAATATCCAGTTTGCCTTTGCCATCATCTACATTGCTGTATTTCTGTATGACACAACAGCAACGATGTTCCACAAAAGCTTATTATTGACTGGAAAGTACTTTGCAATATCCTGATTTTATGAAAGGTGCTTTAGGAATGCATATTTTGCCATGAAGCCATACTGTGAACAGCAAGTTTTAATGCTTGTTTTCCCAGGGTACAAGTTCACGATAAAGTGAACAGACAACTTATGATTAAAGTTGAATAACTGAGGAAGAGATAACATGATAAAACCACAAGAAATGATAAAATTTCTAGTTTGAAATACATGCCCAAACACCTCTCATATGCCTCATGCACCTGCCCCACCTTTTAAACAAACCAGAAATTAGCTCACTGCAGATTCAGTTTTAAACGTTAGGTAGATTCTGACATGCTTCACCACCTTTTTATTGCTTATGACTGAATCGTCGAACCTTGCTTTGAACAAAAACAGGACCCTCATCTCGAAGCTTCGAGCCGAGATCCAAGTCTGCACCCTACTTTCTCTTCCAAGTCGAATTCAACGAATGATGCTCTAATCAAAAACATATCCCTCAGCCAACATCACTATAATTGGTTATTTATCTGACTGTGAAACCTTGCTCTGCATTTCTTGTATTACAAGAATAATTAGGCTTTCACAAGTACTTTAGTGGCTGTGAAGGACATTCCAAGGTAGTGCAGGTTATCAGATCAGTGCAAGTTCTTTCACTCACTTCTGCACCCATCTGCCTAAACTTATATTCGTGGTTCCAAGATGACGCTCAAGGTACAGGGAGTAATCCCTGTGTTCGGGTGAACAATCCCCTCCTCATCAACATCACTAAAAAACAAACGTACTCAACAATCTGCTCATTGCTGTGAAAGGTAATGGTGGCTGTACTCATCAGCAGAAAAAAAATGACTGCACATCTTTAAGTACTTTACAACATTTGAAGCATTTTGGGATGTCACAAAAGGTGGATATGAAATGCTATATAAATTCTTGAGGAATTTCCAATTATTTCTGCAACCATGTCTACAGAATGAATATCTTTGTTAAAATAAAAGGTTTTGCCAGGAACAAATTGGCTTTAAAATCAGAAATTACAAATGTTAACTTTCACAGGTATCAAGTTTTTAGTCATCTTCTCATTTATTATTTTGAGCATACTTTAATTAATTAATAATGAGAATGCAAATCATCATTCATATTTCCTGGGAAGAATAAATTAACATTTGGATGTGAGCCAAAGGAATGATCACATTAAGTAGCAGCACGTCAACTGTCAGACTTTTTTCAAAAGGAGGTTACCCAATGTGATTGAAATTATTCAAATTTTGGATAAATGTACAATTTCTGTAAATTTTACACCTCTCAGCAGTAACATGCTTTCTAGCTCACACTCTTCGCACTCACCATGAGCAATAATACATTCACACCAGAGCTGACATGCAAGAATGGGTGCAGGCAGGATCGAGCAGGAGGAAATGCACAGTGATTGAGAGTACGGGCATGACAGTAAGTACACAAATGTACTGTGTTTAGGTACATGTGAGAAAGCAGAACGTGTAGGCAAAGAAGCTGAGCATGAGAAGATGTAAACAAGAGAGTGAGAGCAACAATAGCTTCATGCAAGAACAAGAACCTGAAAGAACACATGTGCAACAGCAAATACAAGAAAGTGAGAGAGAATGGATAAAGGGGGAATAGTATGAGAAAGTCATAATGAGTGCAGGGAAGAGTCATCAAGAACATGTAAACATTACACATGCACAAGAGTATTAGAATACATGCATGAATACATGAACATGAGTGTACAAATGACAGAATTGGTATTGATGTGAATGAATGAGTTATCTGTGCAAGTGAGTGATTGAGTGCAATAGTGAATGAGTGTGAATGTATATGGATAGATGTGCGACTTTATATATTTTTCTTCTTTCTGTTAGAAATGCTCATCAATGGCTTGCTTCACTGGGAATGTTAGATACTGATTTCTTCTCAAAATGCCTCACATTTAATAGCAGGCTTCAAATCCACTGCACAGCAGTTAGGAGAAACTGTTTCTACAGAATGCAAATGAGAATCTACCAGATTTTAGGAAGCTGATGATTTATCAAAAGTACCCACCTCCTCCGAATGTCATTAAAAACTGGATTAAAAGATTTTAGATTTGAATCTAGCAAATGGAAACAGATTGCCTCAAATCATCTATGCCAAATTCTGTCCTACATGTTCACACATGCCTTCTTATAGGTAATGTGACACTATCTGGCATATTTTCTAATCCAGGCAGTGTACAGTAAAAGTTCGGTCTGTCTGGTTAAGATGAACCAGGGTTTGTGTACTGAGGTCACTGCTGTTGTCTCAATCTGCAAGATACATTTTTGAGTGCATGCTTATTAATTCTCAGAAGCTAATCTAAAAATTATGAGCCCACTAACAAATTGAGTAGAAACATTAAAAAAAGCTCATCACCTTCCAAAAATAATTTCAATTAGGCTGTAACATATTTGTGACTTTGACTAAAGACTATTCAGCTTTGAAACAGGGGAAAATTCATCAGAAAACTTAAAATCGATCTGTATGAAAGATGGGCACAGATTTAGAAGCTGTTCTCACTTTTGGGAACTGAAGAGTGGGGAAGACGGGACACTAGCCTGTGAAGACACAGTGGTCAAGCATGGGTTTCTGAAAGGATCAGTGACAGAATCATGAGGTCTCATGACACAAGAATGCCCTTGCTGGGTCCTCAGTAGATCTGTCCAATAAGTCTCTCTTCCTCAAGGAATAGCAAAGGCTTTTGTATCAAGTTATCATTCAATTCCCTTTTAAAATTATTGCTTATTTCCAAATTACAGTTTGCCTCCAGCAGGGTATCTTTATTTGGTGTGGCAATGCTTAAGTTATCCCTCATAGCAGATGAAACTGGACAAATATAACATGGTGTTGAAAGATCCAACAGAATGCTTGCTGCAGTGCACTATGATAAACAAACATGAGACTAACACATACTTCAATGTCTGGGCTAGTATTTGGTTACAAACAGCAGTATGCTTTTATTAGTGTTGTCATGCTTTATGTGGTCCCCATTAAGACGGAGTCTGAGATTTTATATGCACAGGTCACAATTTATGATACAGTATATCATCATGACCTTGTCTCTTAAATGTACACTGACTATGAGACAGAACATAAGAGAATCTGCTCCCTCAACCTTTCGGGCAGTACTCTGTAGATCACAACTCACTGCATGAAAAAAGTTCTCTTCATATTATGTGATA
The DNA here is from genome assembly GCF_004010195.1 of Chiloscyllium plagiosum. NCBI lineage: Eukaryota > Metazoa > Chordata > Chondrichthyes > Orectolobiformes > Hemiscylliidae > Chiloscyllium > Chiloscyllium plagiosum. The sequence continues at coordinate 29,342,694 of NC_057725.1, forward strand.
TTTTGCCAGTCATATTACATCTGCGGTTATCAAACAATAGCTACTGTAAACTGTTCCTCCATTTCTCAATACATCAAAATCCTTCAGAATTTTGAATACATTGATCACGTCTCCACTTTAATCTTCTCTGATCCTCACAATTTAATAATTGTTTGCTTTTTGTGGAGTATGTATATTGTTAGGAACAGCAGCATTTATTGCACATTACTAACAGCCATTGAAAAGCTGATCCTGGTCCACCTGTGATGTAGATACAGCCACACTGCTATCTTTCAAAAGATAGGACACTCCTAGGGAAATTTTTCCATGATATTAGGTAGTTGCAAAGGTAGTAGCTGGAACAGGAATGACAAGGCTTGGAGCATGGCTATCTCGGGGGCACATATCTTCAAGGTTACGGCCAGATGCAAATCAGACATAACAGCCTTCATTGTATCCAATGTCTTCACTTTTTTTTAAACATCATGTGGGGCTAATCATATAAAGTATTGAGGGCCTCAGGTGGAGTTTGGGAAAACTATCCCCTCAACATTTCTGGTAGGGTCTGTCATTGTCGATGATGGACTTGTTTGTGGAATGTCCCCCCATTTGTTGTTCAATTGTGAACTACTAGTCACAGCAGGACGATGATCTTTAAAGGTAAGGTAAGGTGATCTGGAGGCTAAAGGAAAAGAGTTGAGAAGAAAGCGGAGCTGAAGTCAAGTGTATAAGATGTGGGTCTCATAGACAAGTTGACCTTAACAACAGTGAAGACAAAATGGGAACAAAGTTACTGAGATAATGGTTAAGGGTTAGGAAAGAAGAGAATCTGATACCAGGTTTGGTTTGATCTGGTCAGTAAGAGGAATAGGAGTAAAGCAGAAACCAAAAGAGACAATGCTGGAAAATCTCAGCAGGTCTAGCAGGATCGAAAAGGAGAGAAAAGAGCTGACATTTTGAGTCTAACTGACCCTTTGTCAAAGCTGAGATTTTCCAGCATTTTCTCTTTTGGTTTCAGATTCCAGCATCTGCAGTAATTTGCTTTTATCCAGGAGGAAAGCAGAAGTAGCTGAACAAAAAAAAAATCCACACTGAGGATTTCCAATGTCAGTTACATTCTTAACATGCCATAAGGCAGTTTGAGGGGGATCTGCCTTTGGAGGTAGTATGGGCTGAAGTCAGAAATAGGAAAGGTGCAGTCACCTTGTTAGGTGTTTACTATAGGCCCCCCAATAGCAGCAGAGATGTGGAGAAACAGATTGGAAAACAGATTTTGGAAAGGTGCAGAAGCCACAGGGTAGTAGTCATGGGCTATTTCAACTTCCCAAATATTGATTGGAAGCTCTTTAGATCAAGTAGATTGGATGGGGCGGTGTTTGCGCAGTGTGTCCAGGAAGCTTTTCTAACTCAGTATGTAGATTGTCCGACCAGAGGTGAGGCCATATTGGATGTGGTACTCGGTAA
>NC_057725.1:29346311-29403776 GCF_004010195.1 Chiloscyllium plagiosum
GGTCATACGAGGATAGGTTGAGAGTGCTAGGCCTTTTCTCGTTGGAACGGCGAAGGATGAGGGGTGACTTGATAGAGATTTATAAGATGATCAGAGGAATAGATAGAGTAGACAGTCAGAAACTTTTTCCCCGGGTGCAACAGTGTTACAAGGGGACATAAATTTAAGGTGAACGGTGGAAGGTACAGGGGAGATGTCAGGGGTGGGTTCTTTACCCAGAGAGTGGTGGGGGCATGGAAGTGGGAGTGGTAGAGTCAGAATCTTTGGTGACCTTTAAGCGGCAATTGGATAGGTACATGGAGGGGTGCTTAAACTAGGACAAATGCTCGGCACAACATCGTGGGCCGAAGGGCCTGTTATGTGCTGTATTGTTCTATGTTCTAAGTTTCACTCAAAAAAAGATGGACTTATCTGAAAGGACATTATAACAGAATCATTCAGCACAGAAAAGGCTCTTCAGCTTCTGACAATTGTCTCTCAATCTCCACGAATCCTACTTTCCAGCACTAGGCTAACAGCCTTGAATGCTGTGATATTTTTAAGTGCTCATCCACACACCTTTTAAAGGTTGTGAGGTTTCCCGCTTCTTTTACCCTCCCAGGCAGTGCATTCCAGATTCCCACTAATCTAAATTATCTTCAAATTCCCTTTAAACCTCCTGCTTTTCACCCTAAAATTATGCCCTTCCCTCTTCCACCCTGTCCGTATCCTTCATAACCTTATACACCCTCCATCAGGTCCCCTCTTAGCTTTCTCTGCTCTAAAGAGAGCAATGAACTTATCCTGTCTCTCGTCATAGTTAGACTGCTCCATTCTGGGTAATCTCCTGGTGAATTTCCTCTGCACCCACTTCAGTGCAATCACATCCTTCCTATAGCACCGTGACCAGAACTGTACACAGTACACCAGCTTTGGCCTAACCTAAGTTTTGTACAGCTCCAACATTAACTTCCTGCTCTTATAATCCATGCCAGAACTGATAAAGGTGAAGTGTCCCTTGTGCCTTTTTAACAACCCTGTTAATCTATCCTGCCTCCTTCAAAGATCTGTAGATTAAGCGCCCCCAAGATCCTCTGAGCTTCCGAATGTCCTATTATTCATTGAGTGCTCCCCGCCCTATTACTTTTTCCAAAGTGCATGATCTTACACTTCTCAAGGGTAAATTCCATCGCTCATTAATCTATTTAACAAATTCATCTATATCCTCATGTATCCTAACATTACCTTCCTCATTGGCAGGCACCCAGCCAATCCTCATGTCATCTGCAAAATGATCAACCTCCCCCCCACCTTTTCACTGACAAGTTGTTCTAGTATAACGTGCATTGCGTTAACACAAATTGACTATAACGCAACTGACGAGTTGGGGATGCTGCTTGGATAATGCAAACTTTCTATCGAACATGTATAGTGATTTTCCATAGCGATCTTCTACGGCACAATTTTCTATAGCGTGAAGTTGCAGAGGAACACAACTGTTGCGTTATAGCAGAACGACCTCTATATTATTTTTACATATCATGAATAATGAGGGATCCAGCATCGATTTCTATGGCACACTACTGGACACCAGTCTACAGTCCCACTTGCCCGCTCCATATCCCTCCAAACCCTTTCTATTCATATACCCATCCAGATGCCTTTTAATGTTGCAACTGCACTAGACTCCACCAATTCCTCCGGAAGCTCATTCCATAGACGCACCACCCTCTGCGTGAAAATGTTGCCCCTTACGTCCCTTTTATATCTTTCCCTTCTTACCCTAAACATATGCCCTCTAGTTCCGGAATCTCCCACCTCAGGGAACAGACTTTGTCTATTTACTCTATCCATGCCCCTCATGATTTTATAAACCTCTATAAGGTCACCCCTCAGTCTCCGACGGTCCAGGGAAAACAGCCCCAGCCTGTTCAGCCTATACCTATAGTTCAAATCCTCCAACCCTGGCAACATCCTTGTAAATCTTTTCTGAACCCTTTCAAATTTCACAACATCTTTCCAATAGGAAGGAGACCAGAAATGCATGCAATATTCCAAAAGTGGCCTAACCAATGTCCTTGACAGCCACAAAATGACCTCCCAACTCCTATGCTCAATGCTCTAACCAACAAAGGAAAGCATACCAAATGCTTCATTCACTATCCTATCTACCTGCAACTTCACTTTCAAAAAGCTATGAACCTGCACTCCAAGGTTTCTTTGTTCAGCAACACTCCCTAAGACCTTACCATTAAGTGTATAAGTCCTGCAAAGATTAACTTTTCCAAAATGCAGCACCTTGCATTTATCAAAATTAAACTCCATCTGTCACTTCTCAGCCCATTGGCCTATCTGATCAAGATCCTGTTGTAATCTGAGGTATCCTTCTTCGCTCTCCACTACACCTCCAATTTTGGTGTCATTTTCAAGTTTACTAACTATACCTCCTATGTTCATATCCAATTCATTTATATAAATAACGAAAAGTAGTGGACCCAGCACTGATCATTGTGGCACTCCACTGGTCACAGGCCTCCAGTCTGAAAAACAGCCCTCCACCACCACCCTCTGTCTTCTACCTTTGAGCCAGTTCTGTATCCAAATGGCTATTTCTCCCTGTATTCCGTAAGATCTAACCAGTCTCCCATGGGGAACCTTGTCAAACGCCTTAATGAAGTCCATATTGATCACGTCCACCACTGTGCTCTCATTAATCCTTTTTGTTACTTCTTCAAAAAACTCAATCAAGTTAGTGAGACATGATTTCCAACGCACAAAGCCATGCTGACTATCCCTAATCAGTCCTTGACGTTCCAAATACATGTAAATGCTGAACCTCAGGATTCCCTCCAACAACATGCCCACCTCTGATGTCAGACCCACTGATCTAAGTTCCCTGGCTTTTCCTTACCACCTTTCTTAAATAGTGGCACCACGTTAGCCAATCTCCAGTCTTCTGGCACCTCACCTGTGACTATCGATGAAACAATATTTCAGCAAGGGGCCCAGCCATCACTTCTCTAGCTTCCTACAGAGTTCTAGGGTACACCTGATCAGGTCCTGGGGATTTATCCACTTTTTTGCATTTCAAGACATCCAGCACTACCTCCCATACAATACAGATAATTTTCAAGATATCATCCATTTCCCATATCTTCCATGTCCTTCTCCACAGTAAATACTGATGCAAAATAATCTCCCCCATTTTCTCCAGCTCCACACAAAGGCTGCCTTGCTGATCTCTGAGGGGCTCTATTATCTCCCTCGTTACTCTTTTGTCCTTAATGTATTTGTAGAAACCCTTTGGATTCTCCTTAACTCTATTTGCAAAGCTATCTCATGTCCCCTTTTTGCCCTCCTGATTTCTCAGTATACTCCTACTTCCTTTATATTCTTCAAAGAATTCACTTGATCTATCCTGTCTATACTTGACACATGCTTCCTTCTTTTTCTTAACCAAACTCTCAATTTCTCTAGTCATCCAGCATTCCCTATACCTACCAGCCTTTCCTTTCACCCTAACAGGAATATACTTTCTCTGGATTCTTGTTATCTCATTTCTGAAGGCTTCCCATTTTCCAGCCGTCCCTTTAACTGCGAACATCTGCCCCCAATCAGCTTTTGAAAGTTCTTGCCTAATACCATCAAATTAGCTTTCTCCAATTTAGAACTTCAACTTAAGAATAATAGAATAATGGTCGCTGGCCCCAAAGTGCTCCCCCATTGATACCTCAGTCAGCTACCCTGCCTTATTTCCTAAGAGTAGGTCAAGTTTTGCACCTTCTCTGGTAGGTACATCCACCTACTGAATCAGAAAATTTTCTTGTACACACTTAAATTCCTCTCCATTAACTCCTCCATTAATTTCTCTCCTTAACACTATGGTAGCCCCAGCCTATGTTTGAAAAGTGAAAATCCCCTACCATAACCACCCTATTATGTGAATTCTGCATCTACAGGTTTTCTTTTTAAAAGTAAACCTGTTCAGGGATGCAATGATATGCCACTGGAGCAGGTAGGTCATGAATACAGGCCTCTTAGTTCAGAGGTAGGGACAGTACCACTGCAACACATTCTGTATCTACATCCACCTTCTCCTAACTGAAGACAGAAGTGAAACACTGATGTAACACCCTGCCAATGTCTTCCAACTCTGCATTAAGGTCAATAATGAACTCTGCTTTTTCCCCAGTTATCCTCTTCCCCTCATATACTGATAGAATATCTTTGGGTTCTCCTTTTACCTGCCAATTTTTTTTTTCATTTCTCCTCTTTGTTCTCCTAATTGCTTTCTTAAGTTCACCCCTACACTTTCTATATTCCACCAGGACCTCCCATTGATTTTCTCCTTTCATTTCTGTTAAATGCTTCACTTTTCCTTCGTTCCCAATCCTGATTATTCCTAGACATTCAAGGTTCTCCAAGCTTGTTATTCATATACTTCTTCCTCCTACCCCTCTTTTAGTGAGGCCATTTGTGGTACCAGAAGCTTGGGTCTGTCTGCACTCCCTTGAGGAACCAACACCCTCATCAGCTTACAAACAAAATGGAAAACCAACTTGAAAGCACTCCTGCACTACCTGCCTGATGCTCTTTGGTTACTCAGTGGTCACCCACTCCTTTGAGCTGCAGTGTGACCACCTCTCTATGCGTGTTATCCACGTAACTCTCATCCTCACTGATGTGCCACATGGTTTCCAGCCATCTCTCAAACTTCAAAACAGAGTTCAACTTTGTGCAGATGGGAGCACTTCTGGCACAAGTGGTCATCCAAGAAGCTGGTCAGGTCCTGACTTCTCACATAACAGGTCACATTCCAGCCAGCTGACCTCACCTGCTCTGATTTAAACATGAATTTACATAATCTTACTTGCTAGCTTTCTATTTACATATTCTTAAAACACTCTTTTTATCTTAACTTTAGTCTCCTCCTCTTATTCTCAATGTTCCTTATTGCTGGTGCTTCACAGTTAATCCCTCAATAATCTCCCAGGTTCTGAACAAGTGGAAGTAGTTCGGAAAATGTCCAGCAGAAAAAAAAGCCTCCCTTCCCCACTTCACCTCATTCCCATACTTACCAAACTGCCAAACTCCACTATCTGCAGATATCTGAGGCCTTTTTTTAATACTCTGCCACAGTTATTTCAGGAGCTGGTTTAAACCAGATTAACTATTAGCTTCAGTTAACTATCTAAATTACAGCAGCTCCACCCACTAGGAGAAATTGGTTTTACTCTCTTCAGCCCGAAAAGTGACTATCTATTCTCAGAATTAGACCCTACTGAACAGTTGATGTTATCAAAGATTGTACAACAATTAATACTCAGTGTAATCAACACTTAGTTTCAAGTCAAGAGAGTAACTCAAACTCCCACACTGAGTAAAACAGCTACACTCTACTCTGCAAGTTGCACTATTTTACAGCACATTTGAGCATTAATGACTGATGCTGAATTTTTCTTTCCCACAGAAGTGTTTCATGTTTGTACGTAAGCAGAGGTGGTCAATCAGTCCCTCAAGCCTGAAGCATCAATCAGTTGGATCATCTGCATAACCTTCGCTGCAAAACAACAATCTATCAATTTCAGTTTGAAGCTCTGAAATTACACACCCGTCTCCTCAACAGCACTATTTTTTCCCCAGGACATTGTTCCAGAGTTTCAGTACCCTTTATGTGAAGAACAGTTTCCTGCTATCATCCCTCAGTGACTTTTCCCTAATTTGAAGGCTAGCAATTTTCCACTAGAAATACTCTCCCTCAGTCATTGAACGGAGTGATGGAGAAAATGTAACCAAAAACAAAATGACTATTGGTACTGCTACAAAACAGCAAAATTACAAAATAAGCACAAACTTACTGTTTCAGGATTGATAGCTACAAAATGAAATTGTGGGAATAGGTCACTGAGCTTCTCTTACCAGACTTCCTAACACTTTGATTCAATCTAAATAAGCCATGGGTAGACAACAGGGTAGATTTAGACATGATTCTGCTTGTGGAAGAGACTAGAACTGGGGCCCATGACTAATAAGCCAAAAAGATAATTCAAGAGAAATGAGAATGTGGAACTGCAGGGGATAGTTGAGTTGTACAGAATAAATTGGGAATAGTATTTATAGTATGTGGGAGAAAAGAATAATATAACTTCCTCATGGAGAGGCATGAAAAGGGCCAAGAGGTGGTTTGTGTGGAATAAACACTGGAACAAATGGATTCCTGCTATCCTGTTACGACAAGGTGACCATGACCAATATTAACGCATTGGGTCAAATTGTATACTTCAGGCTGAAGATTCCATGTAATTCTCGGTAGGCAATCCAATGTTTGTTGGGTAATTTAACAGGAAAGTGATTATTTCAGTTACTTGTGATTTTTTTTTGATTTTCCTTTACAGAATTGCAACGCTTTTAAAAAGCTACTGGAGGTGAGACTTTGAAAGAAGTCATGCAATGGGAACATGCTACATCTAAGACTTAAAATTATACAGCTGGCTGCAGAGCCTTGACCTCAGATTAGGAACAAATTGGAATGTATGAATTGGGAGCTGAAATAGACAATCCAGTCCTTTATCACCATTCAATAAGATCTTGACTGGTCTGTCTGTGTTCCAAATTCTACATTCCCAGCTAACCCTAGTAATATTTCAACAATAGCACTTTTTTAAAAATTCATTCATGGGAAATGGACATGGCTGGCTGGCCAGCATTTATTGCCCTTGAGAATATCGTGATGAGCTGCTTGCTTGAACCGCAGCAGGTAGACTTACAATGCCCTTAGAGAGGGAATTCCAAAACTTTGATACTGGAGCTATGGTGATATATTTTCAAGTAAGGATGGTGAGTGGCTTGGAGGGAACCTGGAGGTGATATGTCACCACAAACCTGCTGTCCTTGTCCTTCTAGATAGAAGTGGTTGTGGATTCAGAAGGGGCTGTCTAAGGATCTTTGGTGCATTTCTGCAGTGCATCTTGAAGGTAGGACACACATCTGGATGTAGATTTGCTCGCTGAGCTGGAAGGTTCATTTTCAGATGTTTCATCAGCATACTAGGTAACAACTTCAGTGAGCCTCTGGATGAAGGACTGCTGATGATTCCTGCTTTTTATTTATATGTTTGGATTTCTTGGCGTTGGTGATGTCATTTCCTGTGATGTCATTGCCTGTTCTTTTTCTCAGGGGTGGTAATTCGGATCCAGTCAATGCGCTACTTGATAGAGTTCTGGTGGAATGCCACGCTTCTATGAATTCCATGCATGTCTCTGTTTAAGATATGCACAGAATTCCTAGAAGCACAGCATTCCAACCAGAACTCTATCAACAAACACATCGACCTGGACCTGATTCCCAACCCACTGTGAAAAATAACAGGAAATGACATCACCAATCCAAAGAAACCTAAACATATAAATAGAAAGCAGGACTTGTCATCTGTGCTTCGTCTGGAGGCTCACTGATTAGATTCCCTACAGTGTGAAAACAGGCCTTTTGGCCCAACAAGTCCACACCGACCCTCCGAAGAGCAACCCACCCCCCACTCTGACGAATGCACCTAACAGTACGGGCAATTTAGCATGGCCAATTCACCTACCTGCACATCTTTGAACTGTGGGAGGAAACCGGAGCACCCGAGGAAACCCACGCAGACATGGGGAGAATATGCAAACTCCACACAGGCAGTCGCCCGAGGCTGGAATTGAACCTGGGACCCTGATGCTATGAGGCAGCAGTGCTAACCACTGAGCCACCGTGCCACTCTATATGATGATGTTACCTAATATGGTGATGAAATGTCTGAAAATTAACCTTTCAGTTCAGTGAGCAAACCTACATCCAGAACCTCAACCTGAGCCACAAATCTTCTCAAAACCCGGTAGGACACACTGCTGAGTGCTGGTGGTGAAGGGACTGGATGCTTGTAGATGTCGTGCCAATCAAGTGGGCTGTGTTGTCCTGTATAGTGTTGAGCTTCTTGTGTGTTGTTAAAGCTGTATCCATCGAGGCAAGTGGCAAATATTCCATCACACCCATGACTTGTGTCTTTTGACGGTTGACAGGCTCTGACGTGCTCTTGTAGCCACTGTACCTACATGGCAAGTTCAGTTGAGTTGCTGGCCAATGGTAACACCCCAGGTTGTGGGAGATTCAATGATGGTAACATCATTGAATGTCAAGGGACAGTAGTTAGACTGACCCTTATTGAAGACGGTCATCGCCTGGCATTCATCGCCTGGTGTCAATGTTGCTTAATCCTTGTCAACCCAAATCTGGATGTTGTCCAGATCTTATTGCACTGAACATGGACTGCTTCAGGACCTGAGGAGTCACGAATAGTGCTGAACATTGTGCACTGATAAAGTAGCTAAAGATATCCTGAGGAACACCTGTAGAGATATTCTGGAACTGAGATGATTGACTTCTAATAACCGCAACCATCTTCCTACATTCCAGGTATGACTCCAACCAGACTGTTTGCCTCCCTATACCTGTTGATTCTAGTTTTTCTCGAGCTCCTTGATGCCTCACTTGGTTGAATGTGGTTTTGATGTCAAATGCTGTCATTCATCTCACCTCTGGAATTCAGCTCTTTTGTCCATATTTGAACCAAGTTTGTAATGTGGTCTGGTACAACTGGCAAGTGTCAAAAAGCACCCTGACACAAACAACATTCACATTAGTGATGTAACCGGCACTGATTTCAGAACCAAAGCAAGCAATCCTCAAGGTGTTTCAAATGCAATCCCAGGATTCTCATTCCACACGTTGAAGTTTGATCAACTGCCTGTGCTGTATCTTGTGATTCAAGGTGGTGGTGAGACAAACAGGAAACACGGGCAGAAAAGCCAAGATGGACAGGTTAAGAGGAACCACAGCTTTTATATAAAAAAGGGAGGTTGAAGACGAAGTGAAAGAGAAAATGAATGAGGAAAAGGAAGAAAAGAAGAAAAAGAGACACAAGGAGAGAATCGTGGAGAAATGGAGGCAGAATGAGAGTGGTTACAGCATGAATTGTGGAGACAGGGCAAAGTGTGACTGGGCTAGTAATATAAAGCTATCACTGACTAATGAGGGGGGTGGAAAAGGAACCAGAACACAGCGGATACCTGCTGGTGAAACAGAGCAGAAGCCGAGACTGAGTTATGCACAGAACAGACTTCAGAGCAAAGAAAAGGGTTGTTATTGGCTGTAGGTTTAAACACTTGTCAGATTATAGCAGCTTGATATTGTGCAGAGCTGATCACTTTTGCCTAACAATATATTTTTTTAAAACAACTGTGTACAATATGAGGATGGCAGCAAGGTATAAATAGACATGCAAGAACAGTAGCAGATGCAATCTCCTACCTTAACTGGGATTCAGAAGATTGAATCACAAAATCCCAAGATCATAAAGATCCAAATCACAGTTGTCATGTCAGATAGTTTGCATATGAGCATTAGTAAGTAATAAAAACAGAACTTGCTGGAAATACTCAGGTGTGACAGCATCTGTGGCGATGGGTCATCTTTTCAGAGAGGAAATATCCAAGGTTCAGAGAGTTCAATGAGGTTAACCACCTCCTGTTCCTTCAAAATGGGGAAATGCTACTGAGAACTATCAGTGCATACAGCCAGTGGGTAGACAACACTCAGTAAACACCTTTACTGTTCAGTGTCAGAATACTATAGTTAACTTGATGAAGATAACTATATCCTGCCTAAAATAACGGCACAGAGGCTTGTGAAAGCCAAAATATTGTGCCTGGCAGAGAAAGATTAATATCAGTGAGACTGATTGGTAAAACACCAGAACTGGTTAATCCCTTTGCCCTTAAAGAAAACAAAAACACTTTAGCACTTCTATATAGCAACTTTCACATCAAAACATCCCAAATTGCTTCACAGCTACTAAGGTACTCTTGAACTGTAATTATTGTCATAAAAATCCACAGCCAAGGAAGGCAACATAAAATAGTCCACAATATGGATTCTGTAGTGGAGTCATCTAGACACCTCTGTCACTCCCCCAGGGCTCCCTTCAGTCTGTGGGATGCAACTTAACCTCTCTCAGCATAGCTGGCTGTGGTGATGGAGCACTTAACCTTTCAAATATTATTCAAACTTCTTGTCATCTGATTAATGTGGTGTTGTGCCAACCTGAAGTTACTCTTCAGTAGAAGTTACAATATGATTTGATCCTTACCTAATGCATTGTTCATATGCTTCAGTTTTTATTTTTGTTTTAGTGATGAGACACTCAACTTTAGAAAATGGGATATTAACAGCAAAACTTGGAACATATTATATTAAAGTTTTGAAACAAAATTGCTGGAGAAAAGCAGGTCTGACAGCATCCTTGGAGAGAAAGCAGGATTTATTTTTCAAGTCCAGTAATCTTTCTCCAGAACTGATCATGAAAGGCTATTAGCCAGACAACCATGGTGGCACATTGGTTAGCACTGCTGCCTCACAGCCCCAGGGACTGTGTTCAAGTCTGGCCTCGGTCAACTGTCTAGGTGGAGTTTGGACATTGGCCCAGTGTCTACACAGGTTCTCAGCAGGTGCTCCAGTTTCCCCCCTTAGTCCAAAAATGTGCAGGTTAGGAGGACTGGCCATGGGTAAATTGCCCCATGTTTTCAGTGATGTGCAGGCTAGGTAGGTTAGCCATGATAAATCTGAGGATAATGCGGTTTGGTCGAAGTGGGATGCTCTTCAAGAGTCAGTGTAGACTCAATGGGCTGAATGGCCTCCATTTACGCTGTAGGGCTGTAGACAAAGAGACTGACGATCAAGGTCAGAAAAGATGAAAGTCTAATAATGGGGACAATGAGTAGATGAAAATGGGTTGGCTGAGCTGAAAATAGCCCATGTCATGACAGGGCCTGGCGTGAGGGGGTGAGGAAAGGACATGGAATGAAATGTTTGTGTTTTAAAATTACTTACTCAATATTGTGTTCTAAAGGCTGCATGGTCCCCAAGCAGGAATGAAATGCTGTTCTTCCAGCAAAGGAAAGCATACCAAACGTGTTCTTCTCTATCCTATCTAGTTGTGACTACTTTCAAGCAGATATGAACTGCACTCCAAAGACTCTTTGTTCAGCAACACTCCCTAGGATATTACGATTAAGTGTATAAGTCCTGCTAAGATTTGCTTTCCCAAAATGCAGCATCTCGCATTTATCTAAATTAACCATCATCTGCCACTCCTCAGCCCATCTGATCAAGATCCTGTTGTAATCTTCGCTGTCCACTACACCAATTTTGTGTCATCTGCAAACTTACTAACTATACCTCTTATGCTCACATCCAAATCATTTACACAAATGATGAAAAGTAGTGGACCCAACACTGATCCTTGTGGCACACCACTGGTCACAGGCTTCCAGTCTGAACAACAACCCTCCACCACCACCCTCTGTCTTCTACCTTCGAGCCAGTTCTGTATTCAATTGGCTAGCTCTCCATGTATTCCATGAGATCTAACCTTGTTAACCAGTCTCACAAGGGGCACCTTGTCAAACGCCTTACTGAAGTCCAAATTGATCACATCTACTGCTCTGCCCTCATCAATCCTCTTTGTTACTTCTTCAAAAAACTCAATCAAGCTCGTGAGATATGATTTCCCACACACAAAGCCATCCCTAATCAGTCCTTGCCTTTCCAAATATATGTACATCCTGTCCCTCAGGATTCCCTCCAACAACTTGCCCACCACTGACAGGCTCACTGGTCTATAGTTCCCTGGCTTGTCCTTACCACCTTTCTTAAACAGTGGCACCACGTTAGCTAACCTCCAGTCTTCCGGCATCTCACCTCTGACCATCGATGATACAAATATCTCAGCAAGAGGCCCAGCAATCACTTCTCTAGCTTCCCACAGAGTTCTAGGGTACACCTTATCAGCTCCTGAGGATTTATCCACTTTTATGCATTTTAAGACATCCAGTACTTCCTCCTCTGTAATATGGACATTTTTCAAGATGTCACCATCTATTTTCCCACATTCTATATCTTCCACGTCCTTCTCCACAGTAAACACTGATGCAAAATATTCATTCAGAATCTTCCCCATCTCCTGCAGCTCCACTTTGCCTTACTGATCTTTGAGGGGCCGTTTTCTCTCCCTAGTTACCCTTTTGTCCTTAATATTTTGTAAAATCCCTTTGGATTCTCCTTAACCCTATTTGCCAAAGCTATCTCATGTCCCCTTTTTGCCCTCCTGATTTCCCTCTTAAGTGTACTCCTACTGCCTTCATACTCTTCTGAGGATTCACTCAATACATCATGTCTATACCTGACATATGCTTCCTTCTTTTTCATAGCCAAACCCAAATATAATTGAATTCATAGAACTTTAATCAGTAATCTTCGCACAGTCAGGAAGGAGAGATCAGATTGGAGTGAGATACAGCCTGAGAAAGGGTATAGTTTGGAGACTTTGGAGGCTGCATGAGAGTAGAACTGGCAAATCTTTCTTTTCATTTTCTATTTTAAAAGCTTAGAATTCAGTAGTCTAGTTAAAGGTTAGTAAGATAGCTGACTTGACTGATTGAGGGACAGTTATCAGCCTTTCACCCTGATAAAGCCTCAATGGTTGTTGATTACTATTGAAGCTTAACTAGTGAGAGTCAGCTCAGGCTCACCGCAGCTCTATGTAAGAGAGGCCCTGCTGAAAGTGCACAACCAGTAAGCTTCGCAAAGCCAGGAAGGAAAGATGAGATCCAGAGTGAGACACAACTTGAGTGAGTAATTACTTCAGGGACTTTGGTGCAGTGGGGGAAGAGATGCATTCTGGTTCTTTTGTTTTGGGAGGTGTTTTCCAACAGAATAAATTAAAGCCCAGGATTATGGGCCAAGCACCAAAAGTGACATCACAGGAAAATGCAAGTTCTTTGATCAGTGATACCTACTAATTTGATTATCAATTATTGGTTGCTTTCACAGTAGGGATAGTATAGTCAAGGGAATAGACCCTGATATCTGTGGGCATTGAAGGCTGTGTTGTCTGTCTTGTGCCTGGGCTCAGGATATCACATCTGGGCCACAGAGGAATTTGGAATAGGAAAGGAATGATCCGGTTGTGCTGGTCCACATGGATACCAACAATATAGACGTAAAGAGGTTTTTCGGGAATATGTTCAGCTCGGGAGTAAATTGAAAAGAGAACCAAAAAGGTAATAATCTTGGGATAACCAGCTGAGCCACGAGCTAAGTCACACAGGGTAAACAAGATTACATAGGTAAACGCGTGGCTCAAAGATTGATGTGGAAGCAACAGGATTAAATTCATGGACCACTGGCACAAAGTATTAGCAAAGGAGGCCATTGTTGTGTTGTATGGGTTCCACCTGAGACATGCTGGGACCACAGTTCTGGCAAATTGCATAACTGGAGTGGTGGATAGGCTTTAAACTAAATAGTAGGGAGATGGGTTCAGTTGTATGGAAAATTATGAAAAAAGTTGAAGAGGAGGAGGGGGGGTACTCAGCAGAGGTCATTCAAGTTTCCAGAATAAATAATAAAACAGAATATGGGGAGGGTCAGGAATCTAACTTCAGGCACAGCAAATAAGGGGACAACTTAGAGATGGGTGGGGGTGACCAATGCAGGCCTGAGGGTGTTGTACTTTACGAAACAAGATAAATGAGCTTGTAGTGCAGATTTAAACTCACAGGCATGAGGTTGTGGATATCACAGAGGTGTGACTGCAAAGGATTCGGAGCTGGGAATTAGATATCCAAGAATTTGCGTCCTTTTGAAAGGACTGGCAGATCGACAGAGGTAGGGCGCTTGCTTTGTCAGTAAGAAATGAAATCAAGTAGATAGCAACAAGTGATATAGAACTGGAAGGCAGAGAATCTGTATGGTTAGAGTTGAGGTATCGCAAAGGAAAGAAGACCCTGATGGGTGTTGTATATAGGCTTTCTAATAGAGTAAGGATGTGGGAAAGAAAATAAATCAGGAGATAGGAAAGGCACTACTACAATGATAATGGGGGACTTCCAATGGGTGGCACGGTGGCACAGTGGTTAGCACTGCTGCCTCACAGCGCCAGCGACCCGGGTTCAACTCCTGCCTCAGGCGACTGACTGTGTGGAGTTTGCACAGTCTCCCCGTGTCTGCGTGGGTTTCCTCCGGATGCTTCGGTTCCCTCCCACAGTCCAAAGATGTGCTGGTCAGGTGAATTGGCCATGCTAAATTGTCCGTAGTGTTAGGTAAGGGGTAAATGCAGGGGAATGGATGGTTTGCGCTTCGGTGAGTCGGTGTGGACTTGTTGGGCCGACGGGCCTGTTTCCACACTGTAATGTAATCTAAATCTAATTACTGTGACACATGCAGGTGGACTGAGAAAATCAGACTGGCAGCCAATCCCAGGAGAAGGAATTTGTGGAACGTCTGCAACATGTTTTTTTTGAGCAGCTTGTGGTACACCTCACTTGGGAACAGGCAATTCTGGATGTGGTCATGTGAAATGAGGCTGACTTGACCACAGAGCCTAAAAGTGAAGGAACCCCACATTCGCCCTACAGTTTGAGAGGAAGAGGTTGGGTTAAGATGTAAAGATGTTACAACTGAATAAACATAACTCCAAAGACATGAGAGAGAAACTGGCCAGAGATAATTGGAAGGGGAGCCGAGCAAAGAAGATAGAAGAACAGCAACGACAGAGTACCTACAGATAATTCAGGAGGAACAACAGAAATTCATCTCAAGGAAGAAGAAACATATTGAGGGGAAGATGAATCAAAGGAAGTCAGGGACAGCGTAAAAACAAAAGAGAAATGTGGTGAAGGTGAGTGGAAAACTAGAGGATTGGGAAGCCTTTAAAAATCAGCAGAGGATTACAAAAAATGCAATAAAGAGGAGAGAGGATGAGGTTTGAGGCTAAGCTAGCTTGCAATGTAAAAGAAAACTGCAAGAGTCTTTTTTTAGATTTACAAAAGGTAAAGAGGCAAGAGTAGACATTGGACCACTGGAAAATGAGGCTGGAGATGTAATAATGCGGATCAAAGAAATGGGAGAGGAATTGAATTCTAACTTTGCATTAGTGTTTATGGTCTGGATGAACTACACACCAGAGTTCTGAAGGAGATAGCTGATGAGATTGTGGATACGATGGTGGTGATCTTACAGGAATCACTGGAGTCAGGAAGGGTCTCAGAGGACTGGAAAATGGCTCTTGGAACACTCTCATTTGAGAAGAGAGGGAGGCAGAAGACAGCCAGAGAGCCTGACCTCAGTCATTGCTAAGATTTCAGAGTCCATTATTAAGGATGAGATAGCAGGATACTTGGAAATGCATGGTAACTAGAGTTGAGTCAGCATAGCTTCATCAAGGGGAGGTTATGCCTGACAAATCTATTCAAATTCTTCAAGGAGGAAACGAGCAAGATAGACAAACGAGAGTCAGTGGATTTCCAGAAGACCTTTGACAATGTACCACACAGGAGGCTGCTAAATAAGACAACAGCCCATGGTGTTAGGCCAAGGTAATGACATGGATAGGATAGGGTGACTGGTAGAAGACAGAGTAAGGATAAAGAGATCTTTCTCAGTATGACAGTGGTGACTAGTGGAGATCCACAGGGTTCAGTGTTGGGACAACAGCTATTCATGTTATACATTAATGATCTGGACAAAGGAACTGACAGCATTGTTGCCAAGTTTTCAGATGAGGAAAAAGTGAGGACTGCAGATGCTGGAGATCAGAGCTGAAAAATGTGTTGCTGGAAAAGCGCAGCAGGTCAGGCAGAATTCCTGAAAAGGGCTTATGCCCGAAACGTCGATTCTCCTGCTCCTTTGATGCTGCCTGACCTGCTGTGCTTTTCCAGCAACACATTTTTCAAGTTTTCAAATGACACATAGATAGATGGAGGGACAGATAGTGTTGAGGAGGCGGGAAGGATGCAGAAGTACTTAGACAAGGTAGGAGTCACAGATAACATTGAAAGTGGGAGAGTGAGGGGTTATGCTCTTTGGTAGGAAGAATACAGACACAGACTATTTTCTAAATGGAGAAAGGCTTTGCAAATCTGAAGCAGAAAGAAACTTCAGAATTCTAGCTCAGGATTCTCTAAAGGCTAACATGCAGATTCAGCTGGCAATTAGGAAGGCAAATGTGATATTAATATTCATTTTGAGAGGGCTAGCATACAAAGAGCAGGGATGTACTGTGAAGGGTGTAGAATGCTCTGGATATAGGGCCCAATTTGGAATATTGTATGTAGTTTTGGGCCCTATATCTAAGGAAGGATGTACTGGCCTTGGATGGGGTTAAAAAGAAGGCTTACAAAAATGATTCTGGGGATGAAGGGCTTGTCATATGAGGAGTGGTTGAGGACTCTGGACCTGCACTCAATGGAATTAAGAAGGACGAGAGGGATCTAATTGAAACTTACAGAATACAGAGAGGCCTGGGTAGAGTGGCCATGGAGAAGATGTTTCCACTGGTTAGAGGGACTAGGAGCTGAGGGCACAGCCCCAAAGTGAAGCCATAACCCTTTAGAACTGAGGAGGAATTTCTCCAGCTAGAGAGTTGTAAATCTGTTGCCGCAGAAGGCTATGGAGGCCAGGTCACTGGGTGTAATTAAGACACAAATAGATAGGCTCTTAACTAACGAAGTGATCACAAGTTTCGAGGAGAAGGCAGAAGAGAAACATATCATCCACGATCAAATGGTGGAGTAAACCTGATGGGCTGAATGGCCTAATTCCACTCCGATATCTTATTCTATTAACGCCTATATAGACAATAAAATTAGGTTCAGTTATAAGCAAAATTTTGTGGTGCAGTTCTCCTTGTGAAGAAGTTGGTTTGATTTCTTTCTATTATGGTCCCTGACCAAATTGCAGCAAGCTATGAAATTGGGGTCCTCAAGAGATCAGAATTAATGGAGGAGAGAACAGAGATCTATTTGTGGGACAAGAAGGAGATTACAGAGTCAAGAAGTGCTGAGACCTTGAAAGGATCTGCCCACAAAGAACTGAAGTACTGCTGGACCTGATACACATGCAAGTTAAAAAGCACAGGGGTCATAGGTGAAGTAGACGAGGAGCAACACAGTTTCTAAGACCATGTCACTGAAGCCAGGTGTCATCTTATGTTCATTATGCACTAAGATGTAACAGATTTCTCAGAACTACTTTTTAAATAACTTTCCCCTGAATCAAATGTTAATACATTCAATAGTCACAGTATTGGGGGGCAATGGAGTAAGTTTGAAGGAAGTATTGTAAAAAACAAAACTGCAACCAAAGATCTTCAGGCCACAGTGGAGAAAGAATACCAATTCCATGATTATCATCAGGAAATAATTTGGATTTAAAAGTTAGCTAGCACTAGCCAAGCCAACAGAGACAAACATAGATTCCCCCAAAACAAACTCATTGGGTGCAAAATGTTAACTCTGTATTTCTGTCTCTCTCTCCCCACAGACACTGCCAAATCTGAGTTTCTCCAGTACTTTGTTTTTCTTTCAGGTTTCAAACTTTTTTGAACTTCGAACTTTAGTTGAATGTAGGTGGAGTGACAGTACTCCCAGGGCTTGAGCAGATAACATAAAATGCCAATTCAGGGTGGTGTTGACGGAGGGATCAGTCGTAAAATGTTCAATCCGGGTCTCAGCATCCCGTATCTGCTACTGGAGATTTCTTGGCAACACTATGATGAGTAGAAAATCCTCCAGCCTGACACTTGCTCCAAAAATATCAAGCAGTCATTCATTTTGTTGTTGTTCATGGCATCTTGCTACGTACAGACATGACTGCCCTCCATCCATTCCATCACCATAGCAACAGAAACTGGGCAATAAACATGATCGACATGAAGCACTTTGCAGTGTCTAGATAGAACTCAGAACTGAGAAGGGTCATTCGGACCACTATATTTCTGCAAGCTCCTTGACAGAGATAGTCCCATCTTCCCCGCCCTTTTCACATAGGTCTTCAATTTCTCCTTATTACATATTTATCCAATCCCCTTTTGGAAGCTATCGTTAATCCTAATGCAGGCAATTCATTTCAAATTGCAAATCACTATGCAAAAGTAAAAAAATCTCACTCCACCTTCTGGTCCCTTTGCCAATTATCCGAAATCTGTCTTGTCTGGCTACAGACTCCCTTTCAATTTAAAAGAATTGCTCCCTATTTGTTCCATCAAACCCTAGAAGTAGAAATCCAGACCCAGTCATAACTTTAAGTGATTAGTACAACACTGAATCAGTAAGCTGCCTTTCCAATTGGGGGAAAAAAAACATTATCTTTCCTGGAACTCACAGCTTTGAATACGTTTCACAAGCCGAGTGTTATTCCTAAACTAGAAGTGATAATATGGTCTGCACTTTAAAGATTTTTTACAATGTTGTTGAGCTACTTAACCCAGTCACCTTTCCCCTCAAGTATCTCTCTCTTCTCTGGCCTAGTATTATCCTCCACAGCAGCTGCAAGACTTCTTTCAAGAGCACAATCTTCTTTTTTTTTCAAAAAATGCAATTTGCTCAGAATGACAGCTGCACAGTGGCAAACTGCCGTTTATTAGGACTTGCAATGGGATGCAGATCATCATGGGTGAAAAAAATTCTCCTGATTTCCATTACTTCATACAAGAGCTATGCAGGGAATCACTTGGTGTTGGATTGGGTGGTAGATGGAGGGGGGAGGTGATGGGTGGGGGAACGTAAAAACAGAGGGGGAGGGGGGAGAGGGAGGGGGTGGGAGAGAATGAAAGACAGAGGCACAGCTGGTAGCAGTGAAACCATCTGCTTGCTATAGCATCTCCCTTTTCTACTGTTCTGGTGACTCACCATACATTTTGCCTTCGTCTGAGAGAATGATTTTCCTCCTCCCACATGGTGGGTAGATGGCCAGGGCTTCCTGGAAACTCTGCTCTATGTCAGGGCTCCAGACTCCTTCTGCATCATTGTCCATCGGCTTATCGGCAGAATCTGTCATCCGCTCCAGATTTTCGGCAGGACTTTCGCTGCCGCTCCAATTGTTGGAATCTATGGCGCCAGTGAATTTCTCCAAGCCTTAAGCCTGGAGCCCAATAAGGAGAAAATCTACAGAGAAAAAAAATACTTCTTAAATTGAGAAAAGCAAGGGCATTTCCTTTCCAGTTGAGTTTCTCACTTCAAATATATATATTATATTCATCAGCATTAAAAAAGACCTCTTCATAGTTTTACTTTTGAGAGAATGTTAAACATTGGATTTACAGAACAGAAACAAACCACTCAGTCCAACTGGCATGTACTGGTGTTTGATTCACACAAGCCTTCTGCCACACTCCTGTATTTAATCTCATCAGCATTTCCTTCTATTCCTTCCTCCCTCCCTCGTGTAATTGTCCAACTTTCCTTAAAAGTGCATCAATGTCATTCATTTTAACCAATGGTAAGGGATTCTAAATTCAACATTCTTTGGATAATAGTGTTTCTCCTAAATTGAAGGCCCCTATTGCTAATTGTCTATCCTATTGAACACTTTCATAACCTTAATCTTAAGGGCTGCTGCAGGCCAGACTCTTATTTCTCTACTGGAAAGATCAAGTGATGGTTTCCTTAATCTGGCATAATTCCAGTAAACCTGTATTGCACCTTCTCCATTCTTTTTATTATATGCAGTCAAAAACAAGCAAGGTGCTCCGAATTTCATCCAAGGAAGGACTATAAAAGTTTGACTTTGCTTTTCAACTTTATTCCCCCGAGAAATGAAATCAGAGCTTTGTTTTTCGAAGTAGTCCTATTATTAGCCTTTCGTCATTTCTGGTGATTTGTGTGCCTGCATGCAGAGTTTCCTCTTATCCTCCAGCCCATTTAGATCTTCACATCAAAACCGTGAAAAGAGCAGAGAAGAAAATTCATCGAGATGACCAGGACTCTTGTACCAGCCATCCTGAAAGAGACTACCGCACCCAGGACTCAGCATAGCACATTCCAGGAGGTAATTCAGCCAACCAGTGTGGGCTGCTGGTTCTTTCAAAAGTCTAATCAATTGTCTCATTCTCCTGCTCCCGCCCCATGGTCCCAAAAATGTGTTCCTTTCCAAGTACTAACTTGATTTTCTTTTTAAAATTACTTTTCAAAGTAAAATCTGCTTCCATTAACCTACCAGGAAGTACATCCCAAATCACCAAATATCATTGTGCAAAATAACCTTTGCATTTCTCCCTCAGGTTCCTTTTAGCAAACAGGTAAAAATTGCATTTTCTAGTTACCAAACTCCTGCCAGCAAACTCAGCAAAGGTTAAGAGGACATCAGACAAAATTGCACAAAAGTACAAGACATTTTAATGAATAGATTGAGAAATGATTCTTAACGGATAGGTAGGAAGACATCAGACAGCATAACATAAGATGACTAACAAAATGTGCAAAGGAGAAGGTATAGAAGTACCTTATTGTCAATCAGCATGTCATGAAGACACAGGCCTCTGGAAAAATCTTACAAGGCACATGCTGATTTACATCAAGTGAGAATCAAGACCATTATCAGGACTGGTGTTACCTCTTGTACTAGTTATGATTGTTTAAGTAGTTTCTTTTGTCTAAGTTTTTAAACTTGTGCAGCCTTGGGTGGATTGTAAGGTATCTGCATTATGGTAGACATGTTACTGAAGCAGTAAGGCTCAGGCTGATGAAACCAGAGCCATATGTATTCCACTTTTTACACATTCAAATGGAATGTCCAGGCAGAAGCAGTAGGGTGAGTCGAATCTTCAATTAGCTGTTTAAAAAATGGGAAGCTGATAAATATTCACCACAGTGAAAATTCTGCATGCACAGGGAAACGTCAAAGAAACTTAACTTAATGGTTCACACTCTCTTCAAGAGACGGCATAAACTGAATGGACGGACTAGTTTAGTTTGGGATTATGGTCTGCATGGACTGGTCAGATCGAAGGGTCCGTTTCCATGCTATATGACTGAATGAATGCCTTCTGAGCTGCAGAATTATGATTCAGTGTTTCTATTTTACTGAATTATCTTTAGCACACAAAATCAGGATGATGGGCCAATCTAGCTCAGCTTGTGGCACTCTGTCTTAGAATAGTCGAGGCTGGCAGGTCAATATAGCCTCAAAGTGCATGGCATTGTTAGAAGTTTGGTCATTTTGATGTGACAACAGTTCAGGGTCACACCAGCCCCTTCAAAGGGATAATACTTTGTTCAAGGATAGGAAACAGTTACAGTCCTAAAAATATTCTCCCCTTAATTAACAACATTAAAAACACTTTTGTCTTTAATTCAATTCAAGTTGGTCTGAAATTGCACAAGCCCAGCATGAGTAAAGATAACAGGCTTCTTTCTGTAGATTAAGTCAAGCACTTGATAGGTTAATGACCAATTTTAAGTTAACATGTTTGTATTTTCATCAAATTGCATTATTCATTTCTTTTTTTCATGGAATTAGATTAGATTAATTATAGAGTGGAAACAGGCCCTTCGGCCCAACAAGTCCATGCCACCCCGCCGAAGCGCAACCCACCCAGACCCCTACATTTACCCCTTACCTAACACTACGGGCAATTTAGCATGGCCAATTCACCTGACCTGCACATCTTTGGACCGTATGAGGAAACCGGAGCACCCGGAGGAAACCCACGCAGACAAGGGGAGAACGTGCAAACTCCACACAGTCAGTCGCCTGAGGCGGGAATTGAAACCGGGTCTCTGGCGCTGTGAGGCAGCAGTGCTAACCACTGTGCCGCCGTGCCATGCACATCTTCAGGATCACTTCAGAAAAAAAGAAATACACTGATTATAAATCACAAAGGCATATCCTCGTGACAAGGTAGGACATACTAAGTATGCTTTTTGCTACCTCCAGGACTGACGACTGCAACACATTCCCGGCCAGCTTCGTATCTTCCACCTTCAAACCTGAGATCATGAAAATTCTCCTGCCAGTATTCTAACGTGCACCAAATCCCATCTACCTGCCATCACTATGCTTGCTGACTCACAGTGGCTCCCAGACTACCACACCATGGCTTGAACATTTTCAGCCTTGTTTACACACCTGTACAGGATATCACCCCTCCCCATTTCCTGACCTCCTACAACTTAACGTAATGTGTGCACCCCTCCAATTCAGACCCCTTCTCTTAGGGACTCTCACTTTTAGCTGCCTGGGCCCTGACACTGGATTTTCCTCCTGAAACCCCTCTCTCCCTTTATAAAATCTTTGGCTATGCTAATAAGTCCTTATGCAGCTTGGTGTCAAATTTGGTGGTGAGTCTCCTATGAAGGAGTTTGGGAGGTTTATTCCATCGAAGGTGCCAATCAAATGCAAGTTTTTGTTCTTTTCTTGAAGCTGACAGATGAAGAAATGCTCATGTTTGCTGGGTCACATCATAATTACAGTGTAGTCAGGAAATCCTTCAGTTTGGTTTAAACTAAATGGAACATCTTCTGCCACCACACTGGCAAAAGAGGACAATACTGCTGATGCCATTATTGTGCGCTTCAAGTCAGGAGCTGGTGCTGATTTTGCCAGTACATGGCCATCGGGCGCCAGTGATGCCTAAGAAACTCTTTATGGCCTTTGCAGTTCTCCTCAATGTACGTGGTGCCCAGCTCTACCATTCTACATTCTAATCTCTCTCCTCCCACTCCCTGCTCGCCACAGCAATGAGAGGGAGGGAGGAATGTACTGAGGAGTCAGGAGCAGCAAGAACAAGTGTGTAGAATGGGTCAGTGAGCTGATCACAATCCCAAAATTTGAGATAATTTAAAATATTTGCGAAACTCTAATTTTATTACTTCTTTGTGATGCAGACACCTCTGTGCAGTATTGCTGGCAGTGACAGGACAAGCACTGCAAATGCACGGATGGAGAGTCTGGCCCTGTAGTTAGAGTGACAATAAACACAGCCTAAACAAGAAAGGATAGATATACACCAGTCGTTGAGAGATGTAGCGTTGTAGCTAGTATCATGTTACATTTGAGTTTCACCACACAGTAATTCTAGATAACATTTAAAGATCAGATGTATAATCCAGCAAACATATAGAATTACGGGACTTAATAAATATTAAGTGAGATCAGCTGCAGTGTCCTCCAGTCAACATAATCTGCTTACAAGCTAAAAATCATGGAATCTTGCAGTGTTGTTGTTGTAATATGGGTCTGAAAGAGTAGATGCTACTCGAATGCCATAAGCACCACCACTAAGGTGATTTGATGAGGACGAGTGAAGACAGCAATGAAGGATCTTGAAAGAGTCAGAACAAAGACCAACAGTCTCTGCCATGCAATATATTGTGACCTTGTTACATGTAAATAGTAACAGAGATACAATTAACTTTCTTATTTACTCCAAGCGACTCTTCTATTTAGATCAGAAAGTGTTATCCTCATCCACGCTAGATCACACGGGGCTTTGAGAAAAATGTAGTGAGAAGATATTGCTGACAGCAAGTGCAAACCACAGCAGACATCTGACCCATTTTGCTTGTGCAAGTTCTTACAGAGAGCTGTCAAGGTTAGTCCTTATCCCCAATTTCATCCGCTATAACCATCCTCTTTAAGTACCTACCCATTTGCCTTGTGAAGAAGCTCCAATAGAATCTGCTTCCTCCACCTTTAGCAGGTAACAGCAGTACATTTCAGATTTTAAAATCTGGGAAATGATTAATCTGCTCATTTTTCCTCTAGGCTTTGCCGATTATTTTAAATCAATAACTTTTAGTTATTGATTCACATGTTTTCCATGCTTGTTTTATGAAGATATTCCCCATATTGTTAATTCATCATGTCCATTACATTATTAATTTCTTTAGTAACTGCAGATTTTCTACATGTTCCCCGACACTCCAGGTGGCTGTACCTGATATCACCTTGTACACAAACAAAATTGCACCTTTCGCTACCTCAAAGCACTTTACAGTCAAGGAAGTGTTTCTGAGCTGTAGTCATATCAAAATCAATGATTAACATCAATTCCCTGACTGCCAAAGTAGGATTTGAACCTGTGTCTCTGAATGGCTGGTACCATTATGTTTTCTCGCTCGCAGTGAGCCAAAGGGCCTGTTCCTGTGCTGTACTGTTTTTTGTTCTAGTTACATTGTCACGTGCTACCACACAGCACCTTTATCCAAGTGCTCCATCAAGGTACAAATGGAAGTGTAGTACAGAAATAACTTGTACATAGAATCCTCAGGTTGGTTTAGGGGAATTCAGGGCTGAAACCTCCTACCATAATGTACTTTTTAAAAAATTCACTCATAGGATTTTGGCGTCTCTGGCACAGCCATCATTTATTGCCCATCCCTGATTGCACAGAGGCAGTTGTGGGTCCGGAGTCACATGTAGGCCAGACCAGGTAAGGATGACAGACTTTCTTCCCGAAAGGACAGCAGTGAACCAGATCGGTTTTGCCTGACAAATCAACAATACCTTCATGCTCATCAGTAGACCCCTAATTCCAGATTCTCTACTAAATTCAAATTATGACAGGATTTGAACCCAAGTCCCCAGAACATTACCTGAGTTTCCAGATTAATAATCTGGTGATAATTACCACGAAGCCATTACCTCCTCATTCAAAAGGTGGGGTTTGGAGGGATGGCCGTGGAGCCTACATCTCCAGCCATCTGTTATTTTGGGATACTAGGTTCAAGGCTAGTACATCCATCCATACCTCTCTTCCCTCCACCCCAAACAATTTGAATCCTTGCTGAACAGCAGTTACTGTGCTCTGCAAGGGTCACTACAAGGGGAAGGCTATGCTCAGCAATCAATGTCCCAAAAGCTTTGAATTGTTGTATCATTTGAAACAACATGTGCAACTGATAGAGAAATTCCAGAATCTACTGCGTCTAGTGTTTTCATAGCAGTTAAAATATCATAAAATGCAAATGAAATAGTTAAACATGCATCAGAGTAGAATTAATCAAATGCGCCTGAAAAAAATCTGCTACTCATTTTGATCCTGACTTCACTTTCCGTTCCTTCTCTGCAGAAAATAATTCTGTTCATGCATTGTAAGCTGAAAATCACAGGCAGCAGCTTGTTAAAGCGAGCTAAGACCATACATTCGTTCCACAATGTCTGGACTCAAAAGAACTGTTATCGAGGGCGCTGGGGTGGGGGGGGGGGGTGGCGGAGACGTGGACAGACAAGCCAGGGGAAAGCTCCAAAGTAAGAGAGTTAGAATGCTAATGAGCAGCCTTCAGCAAATTCCTTTTTTTTTGTAACTTGAATGCTGACAGTGCATTTCTGGCTCACAAGCGTTCCATTCCTGCTACTAAAATGCTCCCTCTCAATCCTGCATCATAGCAAAAAGAGCTGAAAACAACAGTAATCACTTTCAGGCGAATATAATGCAGCCATTTGTCTTTTAACAGCACCCTGATGCTAATAATAAGAAAAAACTGTGTTTTTCATCATAAAATATCATGAAGGAGCACATTAATAAAATGTTCCCATTAAGTTTTCTATGCTGTAGTACAGAATCTCCTCACAACTTAAATAGAAACTACATTGTGGTCCACTCAAAGAAGAGAATGAATTATCAGAAGGCAGCAAAGAAGAATAGTCAGAACTCGGAACAAATAACTCACTGTGCTGGAGCCAATTCAATGACTATTATTAGAGAAGAATAAACCTCAAGATGATGAAACTCTAACTTAAAAAAATCAAAATGTGTGTTCTCTTTCCCATCTGTGCATTTACAGTATTCAGGATGGAAGTGTACGGTTTGGACCATGCCTCAAGCTGATGTCAATTCATTGACGAATTGACAACAGCAATCAAGATTCCCTGATCTACCCTTCCTTCAGTTGTGCTTCACAGGTTGGCTGCTCACTTCCAAGTCAAAAAATTTCTGTTCAAATCTTGGCATGTGAACATTCCATCCAGGACGATAATCTCAGTGCAGTCACGATAGAGTGGTGCACTGTTAAAGGTGAGAATTTCAGATGAGATATTAAACTCAGACCCAGTCTTCCCTCTGACTTTGGACTTCAAATTTGCTTAAATTTGTTACTGCTTGAAGTGACAGACGGGAGTTAATACTTATTCCTAAAACAACATTATAACAGACCAATAGTCAGACATTATGGTCAGTTATCCCACTGCTGTTTGCTCAAACAGCACAGCCCCTGAATGATGCAGTAACATTTCTAGTCTATATGTAATAAACTAAATTCCTTCTTGAAAAATACATACAACACCAGCAAGAAACTCTGACCTCAATTCGTCAACTAAAATCAAACTTAAGAAAAGTTTTGAATTTAATAAACGCAATCTGAATATCAATGTGATTGTAATTTAGTGTTTATGATCTTCTTAAAACTGAACTATAAACTTTTAACTATCATCCTCTGATTTTTAATACCCAGAACCTTTCATGGACTAAAATTTGAAATGGAGAAATGATTTACTTAAGATAGCCATTACGGTTATCTGACCAGTCTGAGCCAAGTTTCTCGAACCACCAATAAACGAGACCAATCGCAACGAAGGATATGTAATCAAATGACGAACTAGTATTCAGATTTGTATCTCCTGTTGGTTTTTAAAAAGCCTTTCTGTGAATCTCACATATTGGGATAAAATTTATTTGCAGATATCCAGCTTGGGAAAAACAAAGACAGGAATACATAAAGGAACAGCATTTTCAAACAACAACAAAAAGAATGGTGGATTTATAACAGCAGAACTGGAAGGCTTGTTCTCTTCTCTCCAGGTTTTCCCAGCCTCATGAAGAACAGCACCCAGTAATGATGCAAATTAGAGGAATATCCACTCGCTGAGAACCAAAGGTTATCTACAAACATTGCCAATGGTTTCGATAGGAGATAAATAACCAACTGTGGTATTTATTTAAAAATTAAAGTGCACCTCAAAGACTCCAAGAACTTTTTAAACCACCTATTCTTCATTGTCCTTTCTGTACCAGTCACACTACACTTTTTAAAACTTTATTCTTGTGTTTGTCTGTGTTTGGTACTGCTGCATTTTCTTATTTTCGCTGAGTTAGTAATTAATTTTTCGTTCAAGAAAGCCCAGCAAATGACTCCTTTATTTCACATTACTGCTATGATTTAATTGAAATGTGATACAGCTGTATACTAAAAATAATCAAAAATCTTTGTTGAGGCCAATCAAGAGAGTTAAAAAGAAGGGAGTTGATTCACCCCTCCATTCCTGGTTGAAACAAGAGAAATTAGGGATATACTAAAGTAGTGGTTGTGTTACTGAATTAATAATTCCAAGGTCTGGACAAATGATCCACAGTGGCTGGGAATTTTATATTTAATTACTGAAATGAAACTGGAATAAGAAGCTAGATTCGGTAATGGAGACTATAAAACTATGAAAGCATTGTAGAATCGCTTCTGGTTCACTACTGTCCTTGGGGAAGGAATTCTACTGTCATTACCTGGTGTGACCCAGATGTGACTCCAGATTCATATTAATGTGACTGACATTTAACTGCCCTCAGAAATGGCCTCACAAATCACTACATTGCATTCAGAAAGGCTGCCACACCTTCTCCAGGGCAATTATAGTATTGAGCAATAACTGCTGGCCTGACCAGGACATGCGAATCTAATGAATTAATATATACTTATAAGATTCACTGAACCCCAACCTGACTTGAGATAACTAGCACAGAATCTTTGAGAAGAACATGAGCTCATACAATTAGATGAAACTGGTACGTTGTGGTGGGGATTTTGTGCATAAATATTGGCATGGACTCTTGATTAGATAAATTTTTGCTATCATGGAGACTGCATCTGAATGGGTCTGATAGGAGGTCTGAAATATAACATCACTGGGGGAATAAAACCAGCTCACTTGTTACTCCTTTCTACTAATACCCTGCACAGTGTGCCATGGTGTGCCATTTACTACCAATCATTTTATACCACAGGTTAAGGTGCATTTCAACTATCCAGATCCAGTTCACCCAATTCAAATGTTTTAAGTAGTACACATGAATACTTTGTTGGCATCCTACAGTCAAATTACAACAATTACTTGCATTTACATATCACCTTTTAACACAGTAAGACGTATGAAGGACCTTCATCAGAATGATTATCAAAGAGATTTTGACATCAAATCACATAAGGATAAACTGGGATGGGAGCGGGCTAAGGTATGCTCTAAAGTGATTTGAAATTGATCTGTCGCGGTCCTAATTTTTGCTTGTTAACTTACGATGACTCCCAGTTAAGCAAAACACTTAGTTTAAAATTCCAAACTGTTTTCAAGTCCTTCCATGGTGTCACCTTATCTTTGTCACCTCCTTATCTTTGTAATCTGCTCTAGGATGACAACCTTGCAAGATATCTGTATGTACATTCAATTATGGTCTCGTGAACACCCCTACTTTAACTGTATACTTCACCTCAAGGATATTTCAGAATGGGTAATAAATATTGCCCTTACCAGCAACATTCACCTCCCAAGAAAAAATTCTGAAATTATATTCACGGCCACTTCTTGTTACCTATGGTGTAAGCTTTGGATTTCCTCCCTAAACCCATCTCACCCATTGATGTGAAGCTGCCAGTGTTGGACTGGGTTGGACAAAGTCAAAAATCACATGACACCAGGTTATAGTCCAACACGTTTACTTAAAATCACAAGCCCGTGAAGGGGATACACTCTGAAAGTTTGTAATTTCAAACAAACCTATTGGTCTATAACCTGGTGTCATGTGATTTCTGACTTTGTCTCTCCCACTGCTTCAGTGTTCAAGGTGCTACTTAAAGTTACCTCTTTGACCAAGCTTTTGATCACTTTTCCCAATATTCCTTTCCTTGACCAAGAGTCAAATTTTATTTGATAACACTCTTGCAAGACACCTTGCAACATTTTACAACAAAAGGTGCTGTATAAATGCAAGTTGTTGGTGGTGATATGGAGGCTCATCTGGTTTTATATTAGAGTTTTTTGTTCTGTCAAATAAATAGCACTCTTCAAAAGAGAGATGAAAAAAAGGCCCCATCTGCAAAAGAGTCCCTTCCAGGCAGACAAATGGCTTGCCTTTAGTTGCATGTGTCAGCCTAGAAGAACTACACCTTGAAAAAAATACCAAGTTTCACAATGTCAATTTGAATAAAACATATGCACTGGGATCTCTGCACATTTATAAAGGTACCAGTGAGGAACAATTAGAAGTACCTACTTTACCTAGTGATACAATTCATCTGGATATCTCATGGCCAACATTTGACGCTTGACAACACACTAGAATTATTTCACAGTTGTTTTGCACAGAAAACACAACTCTTCAACATTCAAGGCCTCCACTACACAATACAAGATATACTTCACTATCAGCCAATAAATCCTATTGCAGTTGCCGACGCCTAAAACTTGCAATTCTATATCCTGCTACAGAACAGAAATGGGAATTGATTTTAATTTCAATGCCAAGTCTTTTATCACAAACCGTGCTCCAATTTAAAGTTTATAAATGTACAAGAATTCAGATAACTGAGTGAGTAAAGAATTTAGAAGAATGGCAATTGATTAGCGGCCAATTATATCAAATGCATAACAGAGAAATGGATCATTTGGCACAACTGCTCAATGTGAATTTGTAAATTTAGACATGGTCAACTCCCAAATATGATAAGGTTAAAGACCACTTAATTGATTTGAGTGAAGGTGAATTCTGGTCAGAATATCAGGAAGAGCTGCCCTCTTTCTTTTAGGATAGTGTCATGGGATTTTTAACATCTACTACAAGTAATAAAAGGAATGTCCATATCATAGAATCCCTACAGTGTGGAAGCAGGCCATTCAGCCATCAAGTCCAATCCTCCAAAAAGTATCCCACCCAGACCCACCCTATCCACACTGAGGCATCGTGCTGCCCATCTTATTTAACATCTAACTTGAAGGACAGCACCTCTGACAGTGCATCACCATCTCAGTATTGTAATGTAAATGTCAGCCTAGACTTTATGCTTAACTCTTGGGTGGGACCACAACTCCACAAACAGGAACTGAGTCATGGCTGACAGTATTCAGCTAGACTGAAAGTGCATAGTTTATACTTCTTAACTAAACTTTATAGACTTCAATATGCATCCGGGGTGAAGAGAGCATTTACTTTAATTAAACTGTGTAGTATATATTTTAATAGCCATGCACTTAAGGTAAATGAAGTTGGTGTATCCCATTTGGCCTTTCAAATCACAGTGCAGTCTAACTCAACAGTGACAAATTGATTAGGAGAGTGACCACCAGTCTCAAAATGAGATTAGCAATAGGAGCTGCTTCCCTTTCTGAAGACTCACTTGGAACATAAACACCGGCATAGGCCAAGAAGTCTGAATGGCTTGATTTTCCTGTGCTGAAGAACACTATGTAATTCTCCCACGAGCAGCTGGATGCTAGTAGAATTCCGCTTCTCCACATGACGGAATTAAGAGTCCAGTGTTAAGACTAGCATGAGCCTTTGATCTTCAGCTTGGCTCTCCAAGTACCAAGAGATTCTATTCTGTCACATCCTCACCATGCCCTGCTTTAAAACAGTCAATATTTTCAGCACACTGAAAACTGCAATCAAATATTTTGCTTACCTATTCTAAATTTCAGCTTATTATATTGAAACAAGTACCTGTATGCAGAATCAGTAACATATGCAAGGCAGGTAGCTCCCCTTCCAGTTAAATTAACTGTTAGCAATGAAAGATTTAAACAGATTCGCTGCATCCATCTGTATACTATTTAATTAATTGTCTATTATGTTATTTCTCATCTCGTAATGAGGTCTTACAGTGGCGGAGGCCATTCAGCCCATTCAAAGAACATTAGCTCTTTACAAGAATCTCAGTCAAGGAACAATACAGCATAGAAATAGACTATTAAGCCCATTGAGACTGTGTTGGCACTCTCAAAACAAAATCCAGTTTGCCATACACCCTGTGCTGCTTGCAGGAATCCTTATTACTTCGTAATCGTTCAAAAATCCTTCTCTAAAGTTACTATCCAAAGTGTCGCCATGACCCTCTCAGGCAACATGTTTTCAAACCACAACTTAGTATTACAGATAATAGAGGATGCTCCAGCTAATTGTCTCTCTCTTCCAGGGCCTCCTATGTAACCAACTAGGACTGTGGGTTATAATCACGTGATGGCCATTGGTGAGAGTTTACTCTCCTCAAAAGAATGCTTTACTAGATCCAATATTGCTTGGTATATCCTATAACAAAAGAAACTGAGCATGCACATCACTTCATAGAAGAATCCAACAGATATTTATGACACGTGACATTATACACAAACATTTTATTCTTCAGGAATGTGGGGGCCTGGGATAACATTAAGTAAGTTAATGCAACTTTACAGAGGAGGAAATGCTAGCTGTCTTGAAATGCATAAAGTGGATATATCCCCAGGACCTGATCAGGTGTATCCTAGAACTCTGTGGGAAGCTAAGGAAGCGATTGCTGGGCCTCTTACTGAGATCGTTGTATCATCGATTGTCACAGGTGAGGTGCTGAAAGACTGGAGCTTGGCTAACATGGTGCCACTATTTAAGAAAGGTGGTAAGGACAAGCCAGGGAACGATAGGCCAGTGAGCCTGATGTCAATGATGGGCAAGTTGTTTGAGGGAATCATGAGGGACAGGATGTACATGCATTTGAAAAGGCAAGGACTGATTAGGGATAGTCAACATGGCTTTGTGCATGGGAAATCATGTCTCACAAACTTGATTGAGTTTTGTGAAGAAGTAACAAAGAGATTTGATGAGGGCAGAACAGTAGATGTGATCCATATGACTTCAGTAAGGCATTCTACAAGGTTCCCCATGGGAGACTGGTGAGCAAGGTTAGATCTCACGAAATACATGGAGAACTAGCCATTTGGATACAGAACTGGCTCAAAGCTAGAAGACAGAAGGTGGTCGTGGAGGGTTGTTATTCAGACTGGAAGCCTGTGACCAGTGGAGTGCCACAAGGATCGGTGTTGGGTCCACTACTTTTCGTCATTTATATAAATGATTTGGATGCGAGCGTAAGAGGTAGAGTTAGTAAGTTTGCAGATGACACCAAATTTGGAGGTGTAGTGGACAGCGAAGAAGGTTACCTCAGATTACAAAAGGATCTTGACCAGATGGGCCAATGGGCTGAGAAGTGGCAGATGGTGTTTAATTCAGATAAATGCGAGGTGCTGTATTTTGGGAAAGCAAATCTTAGCAGGACTTATGCACTTAATGGTAAGGTCATAGGGAGTGTTGCTGAACAAAGAGACCTTGGAGTGCAGGTTCATAACTCCTTGAAAGTGGAATCACAGGTTGATAGGATAGAGAAGAAAGTGTTTGGTATGCTTTCCTTTATTGGTCAGAGTATTCAGGACAGGAGTTGGGAGGTCATGTTGCAGCTGTACAGGACATTGGTTAGGCCACTGTTGCAAAATTGCGTGCAATTCTGGTCTCCTTCCTATTGGAAAGATGTTGTGAAACTTGAAAGGTTTCAGAAAAGATTTACAAGGGTGTTGCCAGGGTTGGAGTATGTGAGCTATCGGGAGAGGTTGAATTGGCTGGGACTGTTTTCCCTGGAGTGTTGGAGGCTGAGGGGTGACCTTATAGAGGTTTACAAAATCATGAAAGGCATGGATAGGATAAATAGACAAAGTCTTTTTTCCCTGGGGGAAGGAACGAGAGGGAATAGGTTTAGGGTGTTTGGGGAAAGACATAAAAGAGACCTAAGGGACAACTTTTGCACGCAGTGGGTGGTACGTGTATGGAATAAGCTGCCAGAGGAAGTGGTGGAGGCTAGTACAATTGCAACATTTAAAAGGCATCTGGATAGGTATATGAGTAGGATGAGTTTGGAGGGATTATGGGCCAGGTGCCAGCAGGTGGGACTAGATTGGGTTGGAATATCTGGGATATCCAAATTGGGTTGGCATGGAGGAGTTGGACTGAAGTCTCTATCACTCTATGACTCTATTTGTGAAGTTTCCCATTGGTCAGCACTGGCCAGGATTTGGCCCTTCCTGATTGTCACATTAGAAAACAACAGTTTGGATTAAGTAGGACACAGTGTTTGATAGTTAGGGCTGAGAGAGTTCCCCTTCACACGCTGTAATTTTGTATAAGCAGATTAGCACCAGAGTGGCTCAATATCTGAAAAGGGTCATCACTTTAACATCCTCCTCCACTTCCCACAAGGTTATGTTGAAACACTATGTGGAAGTCTCCTTTAATGGCCTCTTTCTTGGCATGTCCTTTATTCTTCCTTCACACTGGAATTTTATCAGCTTACGCACATGCACACACATACACATACAGAGAGACACACACACCTTGCTACAACTTTAAATGTTAATTTTTTAAAAAATCTTTCCAAGCACTGCAGCAGAACACAAGCAAATATCTAAAGAACAAAACTTTTAAAGAACAAATAATTTTTACTTCTTTAATACAAAAAGGGTAAAACCAATTCACAAGTTGGTGCACACCTCAAAATATGCATGAAACTACCATGGATTTATTTCTGCAACTTTGTGAAGTTATAATGAGCAGCTGGCACTCGCAAACCAAGCCCATCTGGTACACAACATGTTGCTGATCTTCATTTACCAACTTAGATAAATAGGTAGTGGGGGTTGCAAATAATGCAGGGTAAATAACACCAGGAGCATAAATATCATAACCAAAAATTATTTTCGCCTGCAGATTGTGCCTAAGCGGGAGACACAGTTAATTGCAAAAAGATCAGCATGACCAAAAGCAGGTGAGAAAAAAATTACTGTAAATTACCACTCCTGAGTATGGCCAACAGCAGAGGAAGTAATGGGAGGGATACGGTTGTTCAGGAGTAAAATGGAAAAAGGGGCACTTTTGGATGTACGCCATTCACCTGGTAAGAACGAATTAAAAGCATACAGAATCGTGGGCTTCATAACAGGCAGCATGTACAAAACCAAGGAAGTTATGCTGAAATTTTAAATTGCTCATTAGTTCTCATAGTGCCTCCAATTCTGCGTACCATACATCAGGGAGGATGCCAAGGACTTGGAAGAGGGAAATAATACCATACCAACATCATGGTTGAGAAGCTTTTGTTACAAAGAGAGGCAAGGAGCCAGAAAATCTGAAGTTCTCTTTATCAACCTTGCCTGGTTGAAAGATCTAATAGAGATCTTCAAAGTTGAACTTTTGCCGAACCAGATCAGAAGATCTCTACTCTCACTGCTCGGTTTCAGGAGCATCAACATGGTAATATAACCAATCGATAATCAGGAGTGATTAAAGAGAGCATTTCATTGATACTGAGGGTGAAGAGGACACGTGTTACAGTACATAGTCGGAAAGAAATCTAGACAAGCAGAAGCCACAATAACAAGGAAAACATTAAATTAATAACTATTTGAAAAAGAAAAATTCAAAGTCACATGGGGAAAGGACAACTGATCAAAATGATAAAATATTCTTATTTTCATGTCAAGATGTCCTAAGGCACTTTACTTATTTCCGAACTTGCACCATTGTCGTAACAGAGGAAATTGTGTGTATAGGTGTTGGAAGTGTGGATGAGTAAACCTGATAGCAGAGGGTATCTCGATTCAACATCTCACTCAAAGGAAGCACCCTCAGTGTTTTTGCTCAAAAATCTGGAGTGGACTTTGAACTCAAGACCTTCTGTATCAGAAGTGACAGCGCTATACACAGAGTCAGGCTGACAAAGTATCATCACAGAGCCCATAAAGGCTTCTGTATTGGTATGCATTTCTACTTGTCACCGTAGATGAACAGTTACATTATGTACAAAACAGAAGGTAAGCTTGAAGTAAACAAGCCTTTTTAAAGGCCTTTTCAAACTTGTGTTTAAAAACTGAGATGTAGAAACATGGAACTTTGCCTGTAAGCAGGCTCTCCCAAATAGCTAAGGATAAATAGACTTGCATTTGCATTCTCTTTCATCAGCACAGAATATCAGAACATTTCACAGCTAATTAAGTAATTCTGAATTACAGTCACTGTTGTCATGTAAAAAATGCAAAAGCCAGTTCACACTAAGCAAGCTCCCAAAATCAGCAATGTGATAATGACCAGATAATCTGTTAAATGCATGATAAATATTGGTTAAAACACCAGGTAAGATCTACTTTATTTGTAATAGCTGCCATGATTCTGCACTTAAGTGTGCCAGTTTATGGTTTTTGTTCTAATGCCCTGGAGTGGGTCTTGAACCCAAAAACTTCAAATTCAGGATCATATGGCTGACACCAGCCATACACAATATGCCATACACAATGCTGTAACCAGACTCAAACATTTGTTTTTGTGTGTGTAAACACCATACCAATTTAGAAACCACTGTTACACTAAAATGGCACTGGTTAACCTATGAAAGGCACCAAACAACATGTCGTAATGAAGTGAACCAGTGAAATTTCACCCCAAGCTACACATTCTGCTAGAATCAGATTAATCTATTGATTCTAGTAACAGGATTGATTGCTGTTAACAAACAATGAAGTTGTGGAACATCTACAGCAATAGCTCTTTTGATGTTTATAAATGCATTAAATCTGAGCAAAACTTTAAGGTATTGACTGGTCTCTGCTGCTGCAACCTTTTGGTAGCATTCAAGTTCCAACAGAATGGGGAAGGGAAGGGAAGGAAGGGACTTGCATTTGCATCACACCCTTCACAACCACAGGATCTCCCAAATCACAACCAATTATGTACTTTTGAATTTGTACTAAAGGAACCACATTAGTTGTTTCTTTTTGCACTCAATCAAATTTTGCTTTGTGTGATGTTTACTAAATGTAAAAGACTTTATGAATGCAAGTAGTTCTTGCTAGTTTATGTGAGGATTGTTGTCAAATGTCACTATCACCCATGCATTTGCCTTTAAGGAGCACAGTTTAAAATGACACTGGTTAAATTTTTCATCTGACAGGAAGAGGAGTTGGTGTTCAAAACACTCAGATAATGAATGTAGACAATAATTGCAATGCTTTCAGTGTTGTAATGTCTCTGAGGAACTCACTAACTGAAGCCTAAACACTAAGGATAAATAATCCACTTGATGTGCAGCTGAAGTTCAGAAAAATTACATCCCAGCAAAGCTATTGCTTTAAGAAGAGGCACAATGATCCAGGTTTAGAGCATCTCACACACACTCAGAATGTTCCCATGCACTCCACAGCCAAAGGAGTGCTTTGAGATGAAGTTGTCATTCTAATAAAGAAAAATGGGATGGTCAATATTAATACAGGAATAGCCTGTGCAACACATTAAATGACATTAATTTGGGATAATCAATGCTCCACTGGAAACAGTCCCCTACTCTTCTTCAGATGTGACACATCAGCTTCCACACATCTGAGAGGGCAGGAGGGGTGTCTACTCAATGTAAAGCGTCACCTCTAGGAGGCGACAGCTCCCTCGGTACTGCATTGTAATGTCAGCCTGGATTATGCAAAGAACTGAAATGAGACACAGAAGTGTTCCCAATTTAGCAAAGCTTTAAACAATCACTTACAAAATCAAAATCAGGAATTTCTGAAAACGCTCTGCAGGTCTGGCAACATCTGTGGAGAGCAATCAGAGTGAACATTTCAAGTCCAGTTCCAAGGAAGGGTCACTGGACCCGAAACGTTAACTCTGATTTCTCTCCACAGATGCTGCCAGACCTGCAGAGCTTTTCCAGCAATTTCCGTTTTTGTTTCTGATTTTCAGCATCTGAAGTTCTTTCAGTTTTTACTGACAAAATCAAACCTGACATTTTAAAACCATTAGAAATTATTTGAAGAAGTTTTGCTTATGCTAATTTAGCAGAGCCACTGAGGCTGCACAACAATTTGTGAGAGGTAGCCAAGCTACTCCAAGAACCTGGCAATGTTACTGGAATTTACTGTTAAGACACAAGTGAGAATAGACTGGGACAAAGGTCCAACGAAATTAGCTCAGTTTGCTTTCCACTGTCATTTCACCCATCAGAACAAACACGTGTGGACTTGAGGGTCCAAATTTTCAACTGCGATAATTGTGAAGAACATTTTCCCAAATCCTGACATACTGGCCCAAAGAGACCACTAACGCTAATAGAATATAAAAAGAGAATTCTAATGGATCACATCAAAGAACATTGATTTAGATCCAGGATACACTGGATTCAGTCAAAAGAAATCCCTATATTTGAATGGTGAAGCATATGGAAACTTCCTTTAGGTAAATAAGGGAAACTAAGTCAGTACTGAAGGAGAACAGAAGAATGGCAGAACTACTCACATGGAACATGAACACCAGTGGGATTGAGTGGCTGTTTCTATGTTGTGCATTCTCTTCAGACCCTAACTCACATAAACAGAAGGAACTGCAAATGCTGGAAATCAAATAAAATCAGAGTATGCTGGAGAAACACAAAAGGTCTAGTTGAACCCGTAGAGAGAGAAAACAGAGTTACTGCTTCATGTACATTCACTGTGTCACTGGACTCTGAAACATTAACCATGTTCTCTCTACAGATGTTACCAGACATGCTGTGTTTCTCCAGCATACTCTGTTTTTGTTTCAGATCCTTATCATTTAAACAAATAGTAATTATGAAATTGAAAAAATGGTTTTGCCCATTTCAAATGCTTCCAAAAGCTGTTTTAACCTGTAAATTTAATCCCTGCATAACAGAAGTCTATCAGCAATTTCAGAACTTCAATGCAGGTATTTCTCCACTTCAGGAGTTAACTAAATGCATTATATAAAGCTGAACACCTTTCATGTCAAAGGGAGATTCTTTATTCAATAAATAGGTTACAGGCTATTAGTCAAAATTCACTGAGGAGACCTCTTTGAAAACTGGTTAGCACTAGGGCAATGACACTTAACCAATCCTAATTACATTGTTTTACTGATTGGTTTTGTCATCCTGCCAGCAACCAGTCGCATAATATTCCAGTGGAGGCAATAAGCTTATTTTATTTCTGGAGCAGACTAAAGACACTACTGAAACAAAGACAAATTTAAAAGAGGATGCATTTCTCAGTAAAATGATTTAGTCATCAGCTGGATAGCCAACAAAAGTGAGGAATTTAATCTCAAAATGAGACTGGATTGTATTTGTCTTTATGTGCTTGGTACAGATTAGCCATGATCTAATCGAATAAGTAACAGGCTCGAGGAGCCGAATGGCCTCCTCCTGTTCCTATGTTGAAGTAAGTTGGAACCTCGTCAGGAATTTATTATATTGAGCCTAACAATAAAAGATACAAACAAAAATTACAAAATGCAAAATATCAGTTTCATTTTCAGTTAACAATACAACATTCCACATGAAGGCGTTTGGAATGTAGTTCACCTACAGTGCCTGAATTATCCAAATCATTATACAATGTTTATTCAGATTCCTCACCTTTACATCACACTTGCAAATAATAGACCATGAAAACAGTTCACCAAGCTGGAGTTTATACTCCACGGTAAGCAATTAAGGCAGCAAGCAGCATGCTGGCGTTTATTACAACAGGTGTCTGTGAACAGAACCAAATATATCTTAATGAAAATTATACAGGGCCTTGGTAACACCATACCCAGAGTTCTGTATGCACCTTTGGTCTCCTAACCTACAGAAAAATAAACCTGCCATAGAAGGAACTCATCAAACCAATTCTTGGGATGAAGAGATAAGTAAATTGATTAGACCTCTATTCTCTGAAATTTAGAAGTAATGAAAGATGATCTCAAACACACATAATTCTTAGGAATCAACAGACCAGATGTAAGGAGGTCATTTTCTATGGCTGAGGGTCCAAAACTCAGGGACAGATTCACAAAATGGAAGACAAGCCAGCTAGGAATGTAGAGGAACCATATCGGATGAAACATTAACTCTGTTGCTCTCCCTTCAGATCTGCCAGACTTGCTGAGTTTCTCTTGTACTTTCTTTTTTATAAATTTCAGATTTCCAGTATCACAGTAAATTTTATTTTTATTGGAATGAAACTGAAGCTGATTAAACTTATCAGACTATTTTTGATATTTTCTTAACTAACAGCACTAAGGGGTAACAAGTAAACAGAATTGCGATAAAGATGAACGATGACATAACCAAACAACAGAGCAGCCTTGAACAGCTGTACATCCTCCTCCTGTTCTCAGAAGCATCCCAATTTATACTTTTTTTTAAAACAAATCAATTCAAGAGGGTTAAATGTATTCAGATATTACACATCAAAACTTACACAGTGACACCATTATCAGACAATAAAGCTCACAGTTCTTACTGTATTTGCAAACATTTTCCTAGCCTATAGGGAATGAATCAGATTATAAGTGATGAACCCATGCCAGATAAGTAATTTATTCTTCATTGGAAATATAAATTTAAAAGCTCTTATTCTTCAACAGATTACACACACCCACATAAACAGTACAAAATTAATTATACTC
Source organism: Chiloscyllium plagiosum (assembly GCF_004010195.1). Lineage (NCBI taxonomy): Eukaryota > Metazoa > Chordata > Chondrichthyes > Orectolobiformes > Hemiscylliidae > Chiloscyllium > Chiloscyllium plagiosum. The sequence goes on from NC_057725.1 coordinate 29,385,649, forward strand.
AAGACCAACAGTGCAAGAGGATTTTAAAACTTCCCTCCCACCTTCTTTCATAAACAAATTAAATTGTAATGTAACTGTTATACTAACATCAACACTGCAACGTTCTTGCACTCAGTTTTTTAGATGTTATTTGAACCTTGGCCACCAGAGAGGACAATATCCCTCTTGCCTTCCAAAACAAAAGGGAATTCCACATAAATGTGCAGCTGGTTTAAGGAACAGATATTGCATGTCTTTGATAGGTATGTCCCTGTCAGGCAGGGAGGAAGTGATAATGTAAGGGAACCATGGTTTACTAAAGAAATTGCATCTCTTGTTAGCGGAAGAGGGAGGCTTATATGACATTGAGGCGAGATGGTTCAGATGAGGCGATGGAGAGTGATAGAGTAGCTAGGAAGGATTTAAAGAGAGAGTTAAGAAGAGCAAGGAGGGGACATGAGCAGTCTTTAGCAGATGGAATAAAGGAGAACCCTAAAGCTTTCTATAGATATGTGAGGAATAAAAGGATGACGAGGTTAGGAATAGGGCCTGTCAAAAACAAAAGTGGGAAGTTGTGTGTGGACCCTGTGCAGATCGGAAAGGTGCTAAACGAATATTTCTCATCTGTTTTCATACAAGAAAAGGATAACATTGTAGAGGAGAAGACTGAGATATGGGCTATTAGACTTGACAGGATTGAGATTAGTAAGGAGGAGGTGTTATCAATTCTAGAAGGTGTGAAAGTATTTAAATGCCCTGGGCCAGATGGGATTTATCAGAGGATTCTCTGGGAAGCTAGGAAGGAGATGGCGGAGCCTTTAGCCTTGATCTTTGAGACATCATTTTCTACAGGTTTAGTACCAGAGGACTGGAGGATTGCAAATGTTGTGCCCTTGTTTAAGAAGGGCAGTAAAGATGACCCAGGTATTTATAGACCAGTGAGCTTTACGTCTGTTGTAGGAAAGGTTTTGGAAAGGATTATAAGAGATTAGGATTTATAATCATCTAGTAGGCAACGATTTGATTTCAGATAGTCAACATGGTTTCGTCCAGGGCAGGTTGTGTCTCACAAACCTCATTGAGTTTTCTGAGAAGGTGACCAAGCATGTGATGAGGGTAGGGCAGTTGACGTAGTATACATGGACTTCAGTAAAGCCTTTGATAAGGTTCCACATGGTAGGCTATTGGAGAACATGCGGAGGCATGGGACTGAAGGTGATTTAGCAGTTTGAATTAGAAACTGGCTTTCTGCAAGGCGGCAACGAGTGGTGGTTGACGGAAAATATTCAGCAACAAGGACCTATTTTGGAACCATTGTTGTTTGTGATTTTTATAATCGACTTAGATGCAGGCATAGGTGGATGGGTTAGTAAGTTTGCAGATGATGCTAAAATCGGTGGTGTGGAGGACAGTGTGGAAGAATGTTGCAGGTTGCAGGGACACTTGGATAAACTGCAGAAAATTGGGCTGAGAGGTGGCAAATGGAATTCAATACAGATAAATGTGAGGTAATGCACTTTGGATAAAATAACAGGAAGGCAGAATACTGGGTCAATGGAAAGATTCTTGGTAGTGTGGTGGAATTCAATACAGATAAATGTGAGGTAATGCACTTTGGGAAAAATAACAGGAAGGCAGAATACTGGGTCAATGGTAGTGTGGATGTGTCAAGGGATCTTGGAGTCCATGTACACAGATCCCTGAAAGTTGCCATCCAGGCTGAAAGTTAAGAAGGCATATGATGTGTTGGGTTTTATTAGTAGAGGGACTGAGTTCAGGATCCCTGATGCCATGCTGTAATTATAAAAAACGATGCTGCAGCCTCACTTGGAGTATTGTATGGAGTTCTGGTCGCCCCATTACAGGAAAGATGTGGAGGCATTGGAAAAGGTGCAGCAGAGATTTACCAGTTTGTTGCCTGGTCTAGAGAAGCTTGAGAGAGTAGGTGTATTTGAAATTAGGAGCTATTCTGATGAAGGAGAACTATGAGGAAAGGCTGAGTGACTTGGGTCTATTCTAACTGGAGAGAAAAAAGCTAAGAGAGGATTTAATAGAGACATACAAGATGATTAGAGGATTAGATAGGGTGGATAGCAAGAGTCTTTTTCCTAGGTGATGACATCTGCTTGTACAAGAGGGTATAGCTCAAATTGAGGGGTTAAAGATTGAAGACAGATGTCAGAGGCAGGTTCTTTACTCAGAGAGTGATAAGGGTGTGGAATGCCCTCCTGACAATGTAGTTAAATCCAACCACATTAGTGGCATTTGAACAGTCCTTGGATAAGCATATGGATGACAATGGGATAGTGTAGGGTGATGGTCTTGGATTAGCTCACAGGTCATCGCAACGAGGGCTGAAGGGCCTATTCTGCCCTGTATTGTTCTACGTTCTATAATTAGGTCCTAAAGGTTCATCAATTCCACTCAAGAAATTGAAACGGAAGTTTAGCATTGCCACTGTCAAGCATGCCCATCAGCTAACACTTTATTTAGATATGCTAAAGCAGTGAGCTCCAGTGTGAACTTCCAAGGCTGTCTCCCTCTTGAAGAGAACCCATCTACCATTAAATTCTGAATGCATTAGTACGACCAGTGCAACACTAACATCACAAAGGTTAAATGTTGCTGCAAATCATAGCATTGCAGCTTCCTTCAGCCCACCAGGACTGTGCTAGCAATTTAGAGGAAACATCAGAACTGTCCAACTGTGCTTTCCCCATAATCATAAACAATGTTTGTCTTGCAAGCAGTTATCCACTTCCATTTCCTGAAAGTGACGACTGAATCTGCTTCCAGCACCCATTCAGACAATGCATTCCAGATCATAACAGCTCACTCTATAAAAATGATTCCTCAGTCCCTTACTCTAACAATCACTTTCAATCTGTATCCCTTGGTTACTGAATCTTCTGTCACTGAAAACTAGTTCTCCTTCATCAGAATAGCTCCTAATTTCAAATACACCTATTCTCTCAAGCTTCTCTAAGAGAAACAATTTCAGTTTCACCACATACCTGAAGTTTCTCAACCCGGTACCTTCCTCGTAAACCACTTCAGGAACTGACAGTGCTTTGGCACTTTCCCCAGGATATGGGTGCCCATGTATGGACAGACTCTTCATGCTCATGCTCAGTTTATCAAAACCTCCCAGCTTTTGTGTTCTTTGTCTCAAATTATGACGGCAAGAATTGCAAACTTTTGTTTTAATAGTCTAAGCTTCTTTTAGAAATGAAGGCAATGATACAAACTTGAAAACCACAGGAAAAAGCCTCAGACACGATTTAAAGCAGCACAGAAGTTGCATTTACACTGAGACCCAGCAAAGAAAATCACTAAACAAATGGTGCTAGCTAAAGTGAGTACTTTGTGCTTGAGCTGACCAGATCAATGATTTGCTGCGGTTCCAAACTGAGCTGTAGAAGCTGCAGGGGCAGCGAGACAACCTCCACATTCAAAACAGGAAAGCTTAAGCCATCGGCAAAAACAAAGCACAGCAGCTGAATTACTGAACCTTCACTCAGAGGCTTGCTACTATAAATCCTTCACTCATTGACAACATTTGCAAAAGCTGGGCAACATCAGAAAGGTGACTACCAAGTTCATGAGAATGAGTTGGAAGGCTGCACATGTCCTATATGAAATTAGAGCTTTCAGAAAATAAAACAGCTATGCTTCTTAGACCTAGCCATTGCAGAACCCAATAAGTAAGCAGTGATAATAAAGACAACCATTGGAAACCAGGGGTTCCAGAGAAGCAGGTTGCCTGGACAGGACCTGAGTGTGTCATGGAAAAGGCTGGGGGATCAGTTTCATTTAAGTGTGAACTTTAGAATATATCATTTCAGAGTTGACGTCTTACAGACAACAGCCAATGGCAGACTGCCAGTGCCTGCCGCGACCAAGGCAAGTACTGTGAACTCTTGGAGCTTAGTTACCCGAATGAATAATGGAGATGATAGCATCAAAGCTTTCTAAAAGACCTCTGAGAAAAGGAAAAGCAACAGACCACTGTAATTTGGCAGAAAATATTAAGCGTAAAGGTGGACGACAATATTTGCAAGCATTGCGAACAGTTACCAGTATTGGCATGGCAGCCAGGATGCAGAAATGATTTGGAGACGCCGGTGATTTACTGGGGTGGACAAAGTTAAAAATCACATAACACCAGGTTATAGTCCAACAGGTTTAATTGGAAACACTAGCTTTCAGAGCACTGCTCCTTCATCAGGTGATTCAGAAAGAAAGCAAGCTCAGTGAGACATACTGCCATACTCATTGCAAAACTGTCCAAGATATCTGTAAGGCAGGTAATGCAAAAGGACTCTGGGCTCACCTATGGGAGAAATATGTTTCCAAAGATGCAACCAAACAACAAGCATATATAGTACAACAAGGAGTGTACCAGACATCAACATAAGAACAAGCACTTACAATGTTTGCAGGACGACAGACCAAATGAAAATTCAGAGTGGGAGAACCTTTAATCAGAAGGTGAGCAGGTTTCCCACATTGTGAATCTGACACAGTGAGAATGAAGTCCAACTGTCTGAGGCTTTTTCCACTAACATCTTACGACTGAAGCAAACTAACAACATACAACTCCACCTAAGTTGACAAAGGAGCTAGTGCAAATATCCTACCAGTTGGAATTTTGGAGAATATGTAGCTAGATCGTTGGACACCAATGATACAATCAGCAACAGCAAAGCTAGATGCATTTAACAGGTCACCCATATCTTGCACCGTCATTTCATTGTGAATGCAACTTTGCAAGGAAACCACATCTATTACCTGGAATAAATAGACTAGAAACAGCAGGGGTATCAGGGTATACACAACTCGGCTTTGTGACAAGGCCTAATACTTCCATCACAAAGGTGTGAAACAATATAGAAGTAGATAAATAGGAGCTGGTCATTCAGCCATTTCAATCTGCTCTGCCATTTGTTATGATTAATGTTGACCATCAAACTCAATAGCCTGTTCCTGTTTTCTCCCCACATCCTTTGATCCCAACCCCAAGTTCTACATCCCACTCCTTGGAATTATGCAATGCATCAGTATTGACTGCTTTCTGTCATAGATGATTTGGCATTGGGGACTACGTGTATGGAGTCAACATTTGCCAATGACACAAAGATGAGTGGGCAGAGCAAAGTGTGCAGAGGACTGGGAAACTTTGCAGAGGAACATAGATACATTGAGTGATTGAACAAAGGTCTGGTAAATGGAGTACAATGTTAATAAATGTGAAGTCATCCATTTTGGTAGGAGTAACAATAAAAAGGATGATTACTTGAATGTTAAAACGTTGAAGCATGCTGCTGTGCAGAGGGACCTGGATGTCCTTGTGCATGAATCACAGGGGATTGGTCTGCAGGTACAACAGGTAATTAGGAAGGCAAATGGAATTTTGACCTTCATTGCTAAAGGGGTTAAGTTTAAAAGCAGAGAGGTTATGTTACAGCTGTACAAGGTGCTGGTGAGGCCACACCTGGAATACTGTGTGCAGTTTTGGTCTCCTTACTTGAGAAAGGATGTACTGGCACTGGAGGGGGTGCAGAGGAGGTTCACTAGGTTGATTCCAGATTTGAGGGGGGTTGGTTTATGAGGAGAGACTGAGTAGACTGGGATTATATTGACTAGACTTTAGAAGAATGAGGGGAGGAGGGATCTTATACAAACATATGCAATTATGAAGGGAATAGACAACATAGATGTACAGAGGATGTTTCCACTGGCAGATGAAACTAGGACAAGAGGACATAGCCTCAAAACTAGGAGGAGCAGATTAAAGATGAATTGAGAAGGAACTTCTTCACCCAGAGGGTTGTAAATTTATGGAATTTCATTCCCAGTGAAGTAGTTGACACTACTTCAGTAAATGTTTTTAAAGCTAAGATAATTCCTTTATTGTTAAAGAAAAACTAAGGGCTATGGTGAGAGGGTGGGTAAGTGGAGCTGAGGCCATGGTAAGATCAGCCATGATCTTATTAAATAGCAGAACAGACTTGAAGGGCCACATGGCCTACACCTGCTCCGAGTTCTTATGTTCTTATGAATTCTACAGGCTCACCACTCGCTGGATGAAAAAAAATTCTCATCTCGCATTCTTAAGTTTGTAACCCCTAGTCCATGCCCAGCACTACCCCACTAGAGAACATTCTTCCTGCACCCATCCTGTCTAGTTCTGTTAGGTTTTTATAGGTTTGTATGAGATTTGCCTCTCATTCTTCTGAACTCCAAGGAATGTAATCCAAACCGATTCAACCTCTCCTCATATATCAATCCCACCATCCCATGAATCAGTGTGGGAAACCTTCACTGCAGTCTCTCTATAGGAAAAGCATCCTTCCTCAGACAGGGAGACCAAGACTGTGTACTGTATGCAGTTGTTGGTTTGCTCACCGAGCTGGTGGGTTTTATCACCATTCTAGGTAACATCATCAGTGCGACATCTGTGAAGCGTTGCTGTTCTACTCCGCTTGATATTTGTATGATCTGGTCTGTTAAGGTGAGTATTGTCATTTCTGGTTTTTCTCTGCAGTTGTTTGCGCACTGTATTCCAAATGTGCTCTCAGCAATGCCCTGTCTAATTGCAGAAAGGCATCCCTGCTCCTATATTCAAATCCTCTTAATATGAATGCCAACACACTATTTGCTTTCTTTACCAACTGCTACATTGAAATGTTAGCTTCAGTGACTGGAGTATAAAAACATCCTGGTCTCACTGCACATCCCCCTCTCTCAATATCACAGGGTTTCATATGTACCTGTGTGGTAAGAAATTAATCACGCACCATTAGAAATGAGGTCACAGACAAGTGCACCACCCAGACTACAACAATTTCTAGTAAAGATATATGTGCATGACTATGATAGAAGAAAAAACAGAAATTACTGGAGAAACTCTGCAGGTGTGGCAACATCCATGAAATCCAGTGACCCTTCTTCAGAAACTGAAATTTCTGAATTAGAGTCACTGCACTCTAAAACATTGAATCTGTTTTCTCTCCACAGAAACTGCCAGATTTGCCAAGTTTCCCCAACAATTTTTGTTTTTGTTTCAGATAGAGTCATAGAGACAACAGCACGGAAACAGACCCTTCAGTCCAACTCATCCATGCCGACCAGATATCATAAAATAACGTAGTCCCGTTTGCCAACACTTAGCCCATACCCCTCTAAAAACTTCCTATTCATATACCTGTCCAAATGCCTTTTAAATGCTGTAATTATACTAACCTCCACCACTTCCTCCGGCAGCTCATTCCATACAGATACCCCTGTGCATGAAAAAGTTGCCCCTTAGGTCCCTTTTAAATCCTTCCCCTCTCATCTTAAACCTATGCCCTCCAGTTCTAAGCTTCACCATCCTAGGGAAAAGCCCTTGTCTATTTAGGAGAAAGTGAGGTCTGCAGAGGCTGGAGATCAGGGCTGAAAATGTGTTGCTGGAAAAGCGCAGCAGGTCAGGCAGCATCCAGGGAACAGGAGAATCGACATTTCGGGCATAAGCCCTTCTTCAGGATTCCTGTCGATTCTCCTGTTCCCTGGATGCTGCCTGACCTGTTGCGCTTTTCCAGCAACACATTTTCAGCCCTTGTCTATTTACCCTATCCATGCCCCTCATGATTTCATAAACTTTTATTATAAGGTCACCTCTTAGCCTCCAATGGTCCAGGGAAAACAGCCCCAGCCTATTCAGCATCAGTATATAGCTAAAACCCTCCAACCCTGGTAAAGTTTTTCCTGAACCCTCTCAAGTTTCATAACATCCTTCCAATAGCAGGGAGATCAGAACTGCACGCAATATTCCAAAAGTGGCCTAACCAATGCCCTGAACAGCCACTACATGACGTCCCAACTCCTATACTCAGATCTCCAGCATTTACGATTCTTTGTTTTATGTTTTTCTCGCCTTTGATGTCTCTTCAAACCTGCTCTCAAAATCTTACCTTGGACACACTAAGCAAATTTGAATAAAAAAGCAGACATTTCACTAGAATTACAAGTAACCAGTGTGGACATTGAGGACAATGTGTAGTTAAGGTCGATTTGAAGATTTCTGGTCAGCACAAACGTGACTAACTTCAAGATCCACAACCATCCACAACCCCGAAGTCACAACTGCAAGTGTTAAAGAGGGATAACCAGACATAAAATACAAGGGATGCCAGCCATTTTCAGATGCCTTGGCCATACAAAGATAAACCAGATTTCTCATAAGGCATAATTTTTAGAAAAACAAGTGCTGGTACCCAAAGCTCTTTGCCAGAGCATAGATTTCTGGCAACATTTCTTAAAAATTCATTTGTCGGATGTGGGCATTACTGGCTGGCCAACATTCACTGCCTGTCTCTAGTTAGCCTTGAGAAGGTGTGGTGAGCTGTCTTTTTGACCCACAGTGTCCTTAGGGAGGAAATTCCAGGATTTTACCCAGCAACAGTGAAGGAACGGCGACATATTTCCAAGTCAGAATGGTGAGTGACTCAGAAGTGGTCAAGGTAACAACACAATGTCTGGCACAAGGTACTGCGTCAAAAAGTGTGGTGCTAGAAAAGCACAGCTGGTCAGGCAGCATCCGAGGAGCAGGAGTTTTGAGCATGAGCTCCTCATTAGGATGGTACCCGACCAGCTGTGCTTTTCCAGCACTACACTTTTTGACTCTGATCTGCAGTCCTCACTTTCTCCACAGGATACTGTGCATTGTGTAGTGATTAACAATGACTTGAGAAAACAATAAGAATTTGAAAAGTGTGCCAGACTCAGCAAATACAGCAACACAAACAACTTCGCAAGAATCTAACAGTTGCTTGATACCGTCAGACAACTGAAAAGTGCAGACACAATGAGTGCAATATATAGTCTATTTGGTATATCTGAAGCGATCACATATGACCAATGGACCACAATAATACAGGAAGATCTTTTCAGGACATGGGTGCCAAATGCAGCATAAACCATATGGCAGCCTCACAACACTATGCCACATCCAAGAGTCTCACCAAGTGAACAGATCACACCATTAAAGCATTTACCATGAATCAGGATCTTGACATTGTTACATTACACAAAGGTGCTACACGTTTAACTATGGACTTGCCATCACAGAGAACAAGCTAGAAAGGCAAATTAGGATAATCATGCCTGGGGGAGGAAAGTCGTGTTACTGCCTTTAGATCTGTGTGTGCTGATGAGCCAAGACTCAGAACTGACACCACATGACTACATGAGAATACAACACTTATCATGTAGTATTTGACAAACACCTTCTGAAAGTCCAGATACACTATTAACTATATAACTGCATCAACTCTCTCCATTATTTCAAACAACTCAAGCAAATTCTGCAAACAGTTTGCCTTTAGGAGTCAACATCTTTCCTGAGGACAAATAATTTGGCCCCAGATTGTTGCCCCCGGAAATCTGTACAGCATGATCATTAGACTAACTGGTATCTTGTTGCAAAATCAATCCGTCTCCATCTTTTAAAGCAAAGGGAATAACATTTGCAATCTTCAGGAGCTCAGATACCAACCCGCGTCTGAAGAGGACTGAATGATCATGGATGGAGACTCTGAAAATTCCAAACTTAGTTTCTCTCATAACTTACAACTCAACCCAACTGAAATGAGGGATTTCTCAAGTTTGGGAAAACAGAAAAAGGATTGAACTTCTAAGGTTAAGAAGTTGAGATGTATTTCCAAGTTGAGACCAGGGGAGAAATGTTCTTTTAGAGTAAACCAGGAGAGAATTATTCTCTTCAGAGTCTGATTATACAGAATTCAATAGGTATACTGGGAATCTTGTCCATCATTTGTAACACCTTTGGTTATTTTTATTGACCAAGCTTCAGTGTACTCCCAATGGCTGCATTTTGCTGTCTGCCACCATTCAATGAGTAGCACCCTTGACTAAATTCAAAAGACCATGGAATCAACTACGCCAGTTCATACCTCAACAAAGACTCCTATTCGCTCTCAAGTGAATGTACAAGATCACGTTATTCACAATTTTGAAGATGAGCGAGAGAGATATTGGGAGCAAATTATTCCTCGACAAACAGCAATACAATCAAATGATCTGGTCACAATGACATTGTGATCTATGGGCATTTATTCTGGACAAGTTGACTGCATTACAACAGTCAGTCCACTTCAAAAGACATTTTACATTAATTATCAAGTACTTCTGAACAGCTTGAATTAATAAAAGGAACTGTATAATAAATCACCAACAGAGCCCAGTGTTTCACACTGTCTCCTCATGCTACTCTTGAATTATTGGTCTGAAACAAAACACACCAAAATCCTTGTTCCATTTGCAATGCTTCTTTACTTCACATTGGATCTCAGAGACAGTTCAATGTGCATCTGCTATATAAATAGGACAGCTGATCTTAATCGGAATTAAGTTGATAACAATCATTTGCATTCAAACTACCTCACCACAACATATTGCATTACTGTTGCACAATACCAGTTCTGAATTACTTTGCAAGACACGTAAGGACCAACCGTGCCACAATATAACTGGAAAAACTAGCCTTTCAGGCTGTATTTTACCTTGGAGGGGTTTGGGGAACTTTTCTTCCCAAAGCCAGTGCTTTCTCTTATGCACAACACTATTCATTAAAATCTTTCCAATTTGTGTCCCTTTCCTTCCTCTCTTCAAAATCCCAACATTTATGGGTTATAATGTTTGCCTCTTGCAACATTCTTGTTTTGTACAGGTAGAGATCTGTTTGAAATGTGGGTACCCATATAAGGAAAATAGCAAGTACTGATGGCACCCACCTTCAAAGAGATTCAGTGTAACTGACATCAATGTTATCAACTTCTCTTCAATAAAGAAAGTAGGACAAATGGGTTAGACAGTGAACTCTCCCTTCACATATACATCTTCTTCTTCTCAAATATAAGTACAGACAGCACTAAGAGGCTGTGAATTTAACAGTAATCAACTAATAACACATAACTCTGTGACTAGAGTTGGGGAATGGAGAAAATTCAAGAATGGAACAGTGACCAGAGAGAAAATACAAAAAAAAAGCAAAAAAAAGGGAAAGATGGAGTGAGTTGGAGGAAGGGTCAGAAAAGCAAGTGGAAAAAGTTAGGGCTGGGGGCAGGGAAGAAAGCATCCACAAAGGACATGGGAACATGCAAGGACAATGTTGTGACGGAGGGTGGGAGAACAAATGCATGTGGTGTGCTATATTGCAGTACTAACTGTGCTTGTGGTTGAGATAGTGTGTTACCATCATTTCCTCCCCCCCCACTAATTATTTCAAAACAACCTAGTCAGACATAGTAGAACAGAACTATGAGATAATTGGGACTTGAACCTGCTAATCCGTAAGTGGGGACACTACCACAAGGCATTAAATCCCAAATTCCTCCTATGTCTAAGCATCTCTCTCATTAGCAGTTCGTAGAGGATTAGCCCTATTGAGTCTTAAGATGATATACTTGTCTTACCCAACAATATTGTGTGATAGCAACAGGTGCAAATTACATGGAGCAGCTGGGCATAATTTCAAGGACTGTCAGGAGCCAGAAATGACATATCTGCCTCAATTGGGTAACTTCTGGTTCTTCAACCAAAGGCTGTGCGACACAATCAGCCTCATGGACCTTGATGCAGCTTCAACACGAATACTTTGAGAACACTTGCCTCATGCAAAACAAGGGTGGGAAAATGATTTCACATAATGGAAAAGAATGAGGAAAGGAAATAAGAAAGGGCAGGAAGAAGGAACCAAGTGCCAGGAAGGAAGGAAGAGACAGTTTGTGGAAGGAAAGAATGGAAGGGAGGAATAAGGATTTGGAGATGGGTATAGAAAGAAGGAGTTGTGAACTCATTCACACAATGGGTAAATGTATACATTAATCCTTGATCACGCTGACCCTTAACTCATCCTGCTAATAACCTGTCCATCAAGCTGCATCTTGTTTTAATGCCTAGTGCCCAAGTGAGGTGGCAGAGAATGCAGACAAGGAAACAAATCCTGAACTCTGGGTGCAACTACCCCATGAGACATCCTGCCTCATGTGCTCAAAGATCACGAATCAGCCTGTTCAGTCGCATGAAGACCCTTGGCAAAAACTTAACACCTGCACTGGCATCATCCTTCAATCGAGGGACAGCTGACAACTTTATGGCACAAAAGCCTAACACTTTATAACATTGCTGAATCCAGATCACAGTACCAGCTTCCCATAATAAACAATCCAGCAGTCGGAAAAAACAGAGTCAAATTCAGAATCAGCACCTCGTGTTCCTGCCTCCTGAAGTCAGAGCTCAACAAGTACCAGTTAAACAAATTTTGTCAAACATTACAGTAGCTAAGGAGATCATTCAGCCTATTATGTCAGTGCTAGCTCTTCAAATAGATTAACCTTAGTGAGCATATGATAAAGTTGAAAATGGGAAATTGAAAATATATCGAACTGTACCAAAGTATATTTTTGGAAAGAATTGTTTTAAAAAGCATGAGATTTATAAGTCTACGGATACACCCTAGTCCATCTAAACAGGGAACACAAAATGTTAGCATGCTGATGCAACAAGTTGTGAAAATATATCGAACTGTACCAAAGTATATTTTTGGAAAGAATTGTTTTAAAAAGCATGAGATTTATAAGTCTACGGATACACCCTAAACAGGGAACACAAAATGTTAGCATGCTGATGCAACAAGTTGTTACGAAAATAAATGGTGTTACAACTGTGACAAGAGGAATGCCTGAATAATTAAGCCCCCACTATTCCACCAGTTGCACCATGAGTGCGAACGTTGATTCAATTACCAAAATAATCATTTTGTTGCAACACCACTTCCACTTATTTGTAGTATTATTCATTGACCAGGTTTTTTTAATGAACAGATTATTTATTTGAACAAAACCCATTCTAGAAGTGATAACTAATTATCAACACCTGGATTAAAACCTCCTCTCCCTTAATCTTAACACAAAAGCAAGTCTCTGTAGAGATGATTGTTTTCTTAAAGTAAAAGAAAGGGGAAAAACAATTCCCATGGACAAGTCTGGAAACAAACGATAAAATGTGGTAATTTCTCACATTCACTGAACTTCCTATCGATGCAGTTGGAAAGCACGGCAGATGGAATACAGTGTGGAAAAGTGTAGGGTTATCTACTTTAATGGGAAGATGATAAGAGGGTAGAAAATGTTGATGTGCCGAGGGACATAGGTCTCCCCGTTAATAAATCACTGAAGGGTAACATGTAGGTGTAGCAATCTATCAGGATCGCTAATGAACCGTTAATTGTTTATTACAAGAGGATTTGAGTATAGGAGCAGAGAAGTCTTGATTCAGGTGAACAGGAGCTTGGTTAGACTGCACTCAGAATACAGTGTGTAGCTTTTGTCACCTTATCTTAGCAAAGATAAAGTGTAATTGGCAAGTGCATTGAATGTTCACGACACGTTTCCAAGATCGCAAGACAATCCCATCGAGAGAGATTGGGCAAGGCCTATGCTCTCTAATGTTTAAAAGAATGATAGGTTATTTCATTGAGAAGTAAAACTTACAAAATACTAAAAGAGATAGGCAAGGTAGCTAAATGCAAGATGTTTCTCCCAACCGGGGATTCTAGGACTGACCACAAAATTTAAAAATAAAGGGATTGCCACTTGAGTCCATGGTGAGGAGAAACTTTTTTTTTCCCTTAGTTATCAATCTTTGGAATGAACTTCCAAGTTGTCTGTGGTACAGAAATGATTGAATATGTTACTGGTAGAAATTGACAGGTAGATTGTGTTACAGGGATAGGGTGGGTAAAAGGTATTGAAATATTGGATCACCCAAGGACGTAGTGAATGGTGAGAGAGGATCACTCCTGTTGCTGTGTTCCGAATCATTAACAACTAGCTACTTCAATCAATCTGCTCAGACATGTTATGACACAGATCCGAGTCAGGTGGGACTTGACCCCAGATCTGCCTACACACTGCCAATGAGGTACAAAACCAATGATTATACGAGGGGCTTTGATACTTTTATCTGGACCAAACTTTGCTATAAATATTTTTAAGTAAGCTGTTCAAAGTTGTTATGGCACTTTTCTGAAGCAGGTGGGACTTGAACTTGCCTCTTCTCTCTCTCCTCCCCCACTATGTCGCAAGAGCCCTAAAAACATTTCATCTATTTAATATGGTACACCTGCAGTGTAAGTGGAATTTGAACCTGAACCACCTGGCCCAGAGGTAGAGACACTACCAGTGCATCACAAAAACCTTACAGCATCTTGAATCAACCTGTTGAGACATGTGGTTACAAATGTCTGGTGCTGGACATGACCACTGTGCCAGAGAGCAGTTGTTGACAGGGATTGATGGATGATAAATGTCCAGCTCCAAGACCAATAAATGTGGATTAGAGAATTGGTCACAGTTCATTATATCGGGTTCTAACAGATGGATGGAAATACTATTTTTCTGAAATTCGATCATCATTCCCAGGGATATATTCCCAGGTTCTAGGCTGTCTTCTGAACACAGCCAGATTTCTGGGTCTGCAAAGCAGAACTCTAACACCAGAGAGGGTTGCTAAGCAAACTTTGGTTTGCCTCTAGTCATCTCAAAACCAGGAATGACAGCAATAAATCCCACTTCATATTCCTCTTGAAAGCTACACTTCGCTACTCTCCCAAAGTCACTTAATTTCCAGAAAAAAAATTGTGTCTTACAGTAGACATTAAAGTGAAGGTGTAAAACTTGGATTTATTTTAGAGTGTCTGTCAGGATTAATAGCTTGGGTGCCAAAGTATACACAAACAATGGCACAACACTGCAAGATTGGGGAACACACTCATTTCCAGAAAGACAATACAAAGTCTCTGCGTTGAAATTATTGCAAAGAAACACAATGATCTGTCCACCAGAAGCTACTGTGCTGCAGCCTTTGCCTACTTAAATACCATAAGGAAAACATCTGTGGACTGTGCTCATTTGAGCCTCAGTGGATTGCCTTGCATTAGCTCTCGTATGCGTAATAAAGATATTACTGCAACTGGACTCCAAGTGTTGAATTTTATGAAAGAGTATCTCACAGACCTTTCGTAGAATCATTAGCTAGTGGACTGCAGCCCACACATTGTGGAGAAGGGGCTGGGAGAAGGGTGTAGGGCAGGAAAGAGGTTGCAAGGCATGAAGGGGAGACCGAAAAAGACAGAATAGTTTTAAACATGTCAAAAAGGAATACCCACCAACTGGGATCCAAAGCATCTTTAAAGTAGTGGGGTTATTAAGTTCCATGCAAATGAATGCATAATCTCCAGTTTAAAGCTATGCAAATTCAGGAGTTACTATATTCAGGAAAAATGTGTGGTGGATCTTATGTAATGAAAACTTGATCCATTAAATTTAAAATTGAAACTGAGATCTGAGCATGTACAATAAAAACACATTAGCTGTGACCTGTAGAAGGTGTGTTTTGGGTGATGGCTATTGTGTGTGTAGAAGTATATGTCAATTACTTTGAAAAGTATACATCTGACGAAAACTTTTGCCTGTTGTCGTATACTAATTTAAATACTGCAGCTCCTATGAAATTAATATTTTCTTTGCAAGATTTAATGGATTCAGGTTTAATGGAGAGTTGGCAGTCATTATGGATATTGATAAACTACTAATTCTGCACATGTCCAAATAAACCATGTCATCTCAAACACAGAAAATATTGTTAATACACGACTGCATCACCTAATGGATGAGCTAGAGAGAATGAAAAAGTAGTCTCTGAGAATCAAAAAGTAGCCCTCAACAAAATCTCAAGAACAGCCCTTGTAAAATATACAAGGTTGAGGAATTTGGATCTATACTTTGTGGATGAGAAGAATGAATGAGAGGTGACCTCAATGAAGTACACAAGATTCTGAAGGGGCTTAAAAAGCAAGTGGTAAGGAGGTTATTTCCTTGGTTGGAGGATCCAGAACATTCTCAGAATAAGAGCGGCTGATCATTATGGTCTGAAAAGCAATAAAGGAATTTCTTCATTCAAAGGGTTGTTTACCTTTGGAATTCTCAACCACAGAAGGAATCAGATGCTCCATTTTGAACATATTTAAAGCTGAGAGAAAATTTTTTTTATCTCTCAGGGATTTAAAAAAAAAGTACGCAGGAAAGTGTATTTGAGGCCAAAACTGAGCTATAATCAGATTAAATTGCTCAATGGTCTTTATGTTTTACCTTTGCTCCTATGTCAAATTTATGTACCCTTTACAATCCTATTTCGCTGGCTTTTCTCTGAGTAGCATGGACCCCCGGAAAGGCACCAAAGATCAATTTTGGAAGAGGAACACAGCATCAATATTGGTCAACATTTATCCTTCAACCAACACTTAAACATTTCTCAGCTGCTGTTTCTGGAAGATTATCACATGTGAAGATTCTGCCATGTTTCCTAAACTGCAATAAAATCAACATTTCAGTAAAGTACTTCATTGTCTTTAAAGCACTTAGGGATACCGAAAGCTTATGGAAAGCACTATATAAATGCAATTTGTTTCTCTGTAATAGCCTTCCTTTTAATGTATTTATCCAATATCAATTTAATTGACATCAAAGGCTCTCCATCATTTCTAAAGTACTACATAATATTCTGTCAGAGTTCACGTAGACTAGCACTTCTCGAGTCAAAGTTTATACAGCATGGAATCAGACTCTTTGGTCCAACTTCTGTGCTGACCAGACATCCTAAATTAATCTAGTCCCATTTGCCAGCACTTGGCCCATGTCCCTCTAAACCCTTCCTAATCATATACACATCTAGATACTTTATAATTGTTGTAATTGTAACCTCCACCACTTCCTCTGGCAGCTCATTGCATACACATAAGACCCTCTGTGTGAACAGGTAGCCACTTAGGTCCCTTTTAAATCTTTCCCCTCTCACCTTAAACCTATGCCTTCCAGTTGTGGACTCCTCCACGTCAGGAAAAGGGCTTTGTCTATTTATCCTATCCATGCCCCCTCTCAAGTTTAACAATATCTTTCCCAGAGCAAAGGGACCAGAATTGGATGCAGTATTCTAAAAGTGGCCTTACCAATGTCCTGTAAAGCCACAGCATGATGTCCCAACTCCTATGCTTAATGCACTGACCAATAAAGGAAAGCAGACCAAATGCTTTCTTCACTATCCTGTCTACCCAAGACTCCACTTTCAAAGAACTATGCACCTGCACCCCAGACTCTCTATGTTCAGCAACATTCTCCAGGGCACTACCATTAACTGTACAAATCCTGCCTTCCCAAACCTTATTCCACGATGACCTCATTTTGAGGCCTAAAAATTACTGCAACAGCCAAGTGAGAACAGCGAAGGAGTGGGTAGGAGATCTGTGAAAGCAGGGAGCACTTTTGTGAGTGAGGGGCTCATTGTTAGTGTTAGTTGTTAGAACTCAGTCAGAGCACCACAGCAGTCTTAGAGGTTGTGACTCCAAACTTCAGCTCATGACCCCACTTGGAACTAAATGTAGGGACTGGAAGCCCAGCTTTAAACCCACCTTATAGATTCTCTGATTATCCCATTACTATCTCCTTTTGCCTTGCAACAGCATCCTTTTGATCATTTAATGGCTCCTACTTTCTAAAATATCACTGCCTTCCATTTCTGATGCTGACTGCAATGTGAACGGTTTCATTGTCCACAGATGCTGCCAGGTCTGCTGAGCTTTTCTAGCATTTTCTGTTTTCTTCAAGCACAGCTCAACACCTTCAATGAACTTGTTGTGAAATTTGAAAGGGTTCAAAAAAGACTTACAAGAATGTTGCCAGGGTTGGAGGATTTGAGCTATAGGGAGAGGCTGAACAGGCTGGGGCTGTTTTCCCTGGAGCATCGGAGGCTGAGGGGTGACCTAATAGAGGTTTACAAAATTATGAGGGGCATGGATAGGATACATAGGCAAAGTCTTTTCCCTGGGGTCGGGGAGTCTAGAACGAGAGGACATAGGTTTAGGGTGAGAGGGGAAAGATATAAAAGGGACCTAAGGGGCAACTTTTTCAGGCAGAGGGTGGTACGTGTATGGAGTGAGCTGCCAGAGGTAGTGGTGGAGGCTGGTACAATTGCAACATTTAAGAGGCAATTGGATGGGTATATGAATAGGAAGGGTTTGGAGGAATATG
>NC_057725.1:29405417-29409349 GCF_004010195.1 Chiloscyllium plagiosum
TCCTCCTGGGAGCAGATACGGTGGAGGCGGAGGAATTGGGAATACGGGATGACATTTTTGCAAGAGGTAGGGTGGGAAGGGGTGTAATCCAGGTAGCTGTGGGAGTCGGTGGGTTTGTAAAATATGTCAGTGTCAAGTCGGTCGTCATTAATGGAGATGGAGATGGTCCAGGTAAATTTAAGGTCAGGGTGGGATGTGTTGGTGAAGTTGGTGAATTGCTCAACCTCCTCGCGGGAGCACGAGGTGGCGCCAATGCAGTCATCAATGTAGCGGAGGAAGAGGTGGGGAGTGGTGCCAGTGTAATTACGGAAGATCAACTGTTCTATGTAGCCAACAAAGAGACAGGCATAGCTGGGGCCCATACGTGTGCCCATGGCTATCCCTTTGGTCTGGAGGAAGTGGGAGGATTCAAAGGAGAAATTGTTAAGGGTGAGGACCAGTTCGGCCATACGAATGAGAGTGTCGGTGGAAGGTTACTGTTGGGAACGTCTGGAGAGGGAAAAACGGAGGGCTTGGAGGCCCTGGTTTTGCCTGTCCTCGGATGCTGCCTGAACTGCTGTGCTCTTCCAGCACCACTCATCCAGAATCTGGTTTCCAGCATCTGCAGTCATTGTTTTTACCCAGAACAACAAAGATGGCCACACAAAACTCCTCTAGCTAATGGAATAAATTACTGAGCATTTATTTGGCCAGTGAAGTAATTCCTGTCAAAATAAAAGGCTCTAAAGCCATTCAACATCAAGTTCCGTAATCATGATGTATTAATGTTACCAGAATGGATTTCTCAAAACCAGTAATCAATCCTCTCGAATTTTTGTTTTCCCCTCAATTGCTTTGATTTTTCACACATGAGGTGGTGACAAAGTTATAACAATCAGTAGCACAAAGGTATCTGATACCTGCCTCCAAAAATAATGACATTCCAAACATGATGGTGATGTGAATTTTGAGTGGATGTAAACTTTCAATGGTTTAAAAAATTTCTGAAAATGTATTTATGTACCAATTAAACTCACTTTCGTCTGGACTGGTTGAAAAACACACCATTAAACTAGCTACCCAATTACAATTCGCAGGATTTCCTGCATCTTTTGGGAAGGAAGGGAGCACAGTGATAGTGTCCTAACTCTGGGCCAGAAGGCCCAGGTTCAAGTCTCCACTTGCCCTGGAAGTGTGTCAGAATGTGGCCAGAAAGGTTGATTAAAAATATACAGCTATATATTTAAGGTAAGATAGTGAAGGCCGGCAAGATTGCTCTCTGGGATGAGGGGGCTGTCAAATGATGATAGCCAAGTAAATCCCTGGAATCTAGAAGAATGAGAAGTGATCTCATTGAAAGCATCCAATATTAGAAATGGGATTGAAAGCATCCAATATTAGAAATGGGTTTGAAAGAGTAGATATTGAGCCATCGTTTCACCTGTCTGGGGTATCTAGAAAAAAAAGGGCCCAAAGTTTCAAGACAAGGTGCCAATCATTTAGGACTGAGATGAGGAGAAAGTTCTTCAAAGGCTTGTGGACCCTTGAAATACTAGCCCAAAAGGTTGTGGATGCTTGATCATTTAATATATTTAATTTTGAGAAAATTCTGTCTTCTTTCCACTTTTGGAAAAATGAGATTCAATCAAATCAGAACAAGGATGAGGAATTTTAATGCTGAAGGAAACAAAGGGCATTCTTTCATGGATAAACAAGACTAAATCGTGACTCTTCAAAATTGAAGATTTATCAAGGAAACACTGGAGAAAAAGCAATTTGCATTTACCAGTAAGATCAGTAACGAGAGGGTATCAATCTAACATGATAAGGTCACAAAGGGAATCTAAGGAGATTTCTTCTAGCATCGTGAGCTGTTCACACATGGTACAAAGTGACAAGATTAATGGCAGCACGGAGTCTATTATCACTTTAAAACAGGAGTGAGTACATCAAAAACACAAATTTGTAAAGGGTTTGAGAAGAGGTATGGGGAAGTGGGACGGTGAGACTAATAGGAGAACAAGACTGAAAAAACTGCAGCACCAACATGATGACCCAAATGCTCTCACTGTGCTGTAAAACCTTGGATTCTACAAACTCTATTCAAAGCACTTAGTTTCTTCATTTTCACCACAGTCTCTCAGTAGGATATCAGCCCCTGCACATGAATTCTGCCACTAGCACAGAAAGCTAAATTGGTCAAAAGCCGTCACTCTCACACACTCACAGCGGAAACCACAAATTGAGGACCAGTAATAGAATCTTCACTTTTAGGATCAAATGATAAAAGACCATTAGCAAACTTAGAACCTCACAGAAGTTTAACATTGTGCCCTTTAAACGCTTGGAACATTATCTACCAAAGATTACTTTTCAGATGAAAATAACCTCAGTCCACAAGTAACACTTGGGAGCGTGCATAAACTTAATCTCTCACCAATTAACATGTTAATGCAAAAAACTTTAGAAAGGAATGCTATACAAAACCTGAAGATTCATAAAAAAATGAAACTTCACCTTAAGCAAGCACTTTTTCCTAACACACAGCATTATCAAAAGCAGCGAAACACAATGTCATTTCGACATTGAAATAATAGGTCACACAACTCGGAAAGGTCTAGCATTTCTGTAGTACCACAGGTGGTCCCAGTACAGGCAATCAAGTACTTTTAAACTCCAACCACTTATATTTTAAGAAATATAGCAGTCATTTAATTTGTAAACAATAAATGCAAACGTAAAGCAATAGTGACTAGATAACCAATGTGTGATGATGAAGGAATAAATAGGACCTGAAAATCTCTGCTCTTCTTCAAAAAACAATGCCTTTATGTCCATCTGAGGAGACTTGAGGCCTCAGTTTAAAATCTAATCCAAAGACATCACCACTGACCATACACCGTGTTCTCTGAACTGCCCATCCCATAGTATGGAGCTCCCCCTACACTGTCTTCCCAACAGCTCGGCATTCCTTCAATACTGCCTCTCTGACAATGCAGCACTCCCTAAATGCGAACTGGGTGGTAGGTTTGTTTCCATTTTAGCTCAAGCCAGCAAGAGAAGCCCAAAAAAAAAGGCCCTTGAGCTGTGCACTCAGTAAGGATTTTTGAGGGTGAGCAAGCAAAGAGGAGGCAGGGCAAAATGCGAAAAATTTAATTGCTTAAAAGGGAACAATGTTTCTTTGCATACAATGATAATAGAAGAACTTTATTTGAACTCACATTCCCTTGTTGGGAAAGTGAGGTCACCAACCCAACAGATGTAAATACCTTGCAACAGTGAAGTAATTCAGTTTTAAAATGAAACTTCATTGAGATCTCAGTTTTCTCCAATACTGTCCTCATGCCCACCTGAGACTCCACCATGGGTAGCTGAGTCTTCATTTTCCAGGCACCGACATTCTGCAATGGCCTCAGCGAATCTTTCCTACCACGTGTTTGCCTTTAAGGAACTTGTTAGAATCTACCTCTTTGACTAAGCGTTTGGTCAGCTTCCCCAACATAATACATGTGTCTCCCCAAATAACCTGTTTTGGCAATGTTGTTCGAATGAAAAATATATTGGCAGGCTACCAGGTAAAATTCCACAGCTTGCTCCTGAAATAGTGCAACATGATTATTCACACCCACCTGGGAGTGCAGACAGGCATAGATTTAATATTTCATCTGAAATATGGCACATCTGATTGTACACCTTAACCTCAACATTGCCCGATGACTGTTAAGATGTCTTCTTGAACTGCTGCAGTCTTATGAGTAAGAAGTTCTTATGTTGTGCATCAGTAACAGTGATATATTTCCAAGTCAGGATGATGCATGGTTTGGAGGGAAACATGCAGATGGTGACATTCCCATGCGTTTTTTGTCCTGGTCCTTCTCGATGGCGAAAGTGAGGTCTGCAGATGCTGGAGATCAAAGTTGAAACTTTATTGCTGGAACAGCACAGCAGGTCAG
>NC_057725.1:29409686-29425424 GCF_004010195.1 Chiloscyllium plagiosum
ATGTGGGTGGAGGTGCAGGTGAATTTGTGGCGGATATGGAAGTTTCCTTTGGGGCCTTGGAGAGAAGTGAGGGGGGAGGTGTGGGCGCAAGTGTTGCACCTCCTGCGGTTGCAAGGGAAGGTGCCGGGAGTGGTGGTTGGGTCGGTGGGGGGTGTGGATCTGACAAGGGAGTCGCGGAGGGAGTGGTCTCTCGATGGCACACATCACAGGTTTGGAAGATCCTACACTCCACGTTGACCCTGGAAACAATGCCAAGGAAATTTACAAGAATTTTGCCAGTGATGAGGGATTTCAATCATGGAGAGGTTGGTATTGTTCTCCATATTGCAGGACTTGTTAAGTAACAACTAATTGTGGTGTGCAAAGTCATGGACAGTTCGGATGCAGTAAACAAAGAAAAGTTATTTCCTCTGGCAAAAAGAGCAATAATTAAATAACACATCTAAAACAAGTGAAAGAGTTACTGAGTAGAGTGAACATACCCACCATGTTCAGTTATCCCATTGAGTAGCTTCAGACCAATCCATATCCAACAACCTGTCCTGAAAACTCTGCTCATATTTTGACACTGACAAAATCCTTCACATCAGGTGAGACAATCACAACATTCTAAAACAAACAATAACCCACACCATTCCTTAATATAAAAGTCAATTTGCTCCGCCACCTCTACTTCCCAATGTTAAAGGACCCTTTTAAACATTCTAGGATCCAGAATCTTGGTCAATAACTAATCAGTTTTTTTTCCTAAGGCCATAGCCCATGTAAATTGAAATCCATCCATTAGTTTTTTTAAACATATCACTTACAGACTAATGGGGGCAACAATGTTATTCCCACAAATCTTCCATAGTGGAGATAATAATGAAACCAGAGCCAGAGGGGAAACCAGGAGAATAAACTTTTAAACAGATAATTATGCTCTGGAATGCTGTGCCCGAAAGGGATGGTGAAACCATACTCAAGTAGTAACTTTCAAAAGGGAACTGGATTAAATATTTGAAGTTGTAAAAATTTCAGGGCTTCAGGGAAGGAGTAAGGTGGAGCAAATCTAAGTGGAGAGCTCTTTCAAAGAACCACTACAAACAGGAGCGACTTATAGAATTATATAGCACAGGAGGCGGCTATGTTACTAAATGCCGATACCTTTGGCTTTTTTTTAATATCATGTCTTCAAGAGTTTAAAATTCTCCGGGGAAGAAAAACATAACAGGCTTGTGTGTCACAAACATGTTCAATAGATGCAGTCAGGCATGGAGCCAAACAGGGAAAATCAGATCAGTCAAGATCTTCATTAATTACCTGAAAGCAACACACAACGTGAAAACTCATTAATGAACTACAGACACATTAAGCAAATGGTGACCTACAATTTTTTTCCTTTCTCCTGCGCTTTCATCTCACGACTATTTTGCATTTCAATAACATGCATCTTCTATTCTGTGCCATCTCCTTGCCATAGTACCCAGCTAACACCAAGTCTGTGCATTCCAATTTCTTTAGTTACAATAAGTGGCCTTCGCTTCGCAAGCACTGATCATTATCTATGAAAAGTGCCTAGCTTTTCTATCATTCAATTTGCTGCATTATTTTCATTGTTCCTTGTCATTTATTGGAATAAAGACATAGATAAAGATGAGATTTCCTATTCTTTGCATTTCATCCGCTCTGACTAGTTCCAGACCTTCCATAAAAGAATAAAAGATGAAACTGAGTCGCACATGTTATCTTGAGATGTGACTGAATGCAGATAAAGCAGAAAACATTCTGACCTACATGTAACATGAAGGTAAAATAATCAAAGAATATTTTCACCACAGTATACTGAGGGTCATGGTGAGGGGGGATAAAAATTGAACAGCCAGAAAGCTATATTAAATTTGAATAGAACCTTGGTTATACTTGCAGAATATTGTGCAGAGTTTTGTCTATTTTAAAGGATTATAGAGGCACTGGAGATGCTGCAAATAAAGCTTAGATTTGAGGTTATACCTTGCAGTAAGGACTGAATAGAACCGGCAAAGAGAAAACTGAGGGATGGTGGATAAAAGGTTTTTAATTTACAAATCGGTTTGATACGACAGTCATAGAGATGTTTTGGCTTGAGGAAAGACCAGAATTGGGCGTGATGAACATAAGAGAATTGCCAATAAATCCAATAGGGAATTCAGGAGAAATCCCTTTACACAGAGTAGTAAGAATTTGGGACTTGCTATCACAAGGAATGAATGAGGTAAACTGCATTAATGCATTCAAAGGGAAGCTAGGTAAACATGACGGACAAATGAATGGAAACATTTGTTAAGCCCAATCACGTAGGCAGGGAAAAGGCTCATGTGGAGCACAAACACAGACCTGTTGGGCCAAATGGCACATCCCATGCTGTTAAAACCTAAGCAATACACATTTAACTAAAGTGTAGCTCAAGCATCAAAACAGACAAAGCAGCACACAAACACTTTCCATTCAATTCTTTGAAACTGTTTAGCTTGGCATACAGCTCTCTACAATACAGATTTCGTACTTTTACTCAACCTGTTAATACATTCATCCACATACATACACACATCACCTATCACCAGCACAGGATTTCCCTAAGTCCGTCACAGCTAACAAAGCACTTTTAAAGTGCCATGCCTAGCAATTTATAGCCCATTTGGCCCTTTAAATCTGATATACCACAGCTGGTTTGGGGGTTCTAAAGAACGAGAATGATTCCACTGAAACATTTATATAGCTCATTTAACAGAATAAAATCTCCCAAATGCCTCACAGGAACATCATAAGGAAAACCTGGTAGACAGCCACAGAAAGAGATTTTAGGACAGGTGACCAAAAGCTTGGTCAAAGTGGTAAGTTTTAGGGAGTGGCTAATGGAAAGAAAGAGCAATAAACAGGCAGAGGGGTTTAGGGAGAGAATTGCAGAGCCAGAGACCTTGGCAAGAGGCTACAACAGTGATATGATTAAAATAAGGGACGTATGAAAAGCAAGAATTAGAGAAATGCTGAGACCTGGGAACCTTTGGCCTGGAAGAGATGACAAAACACAAGGGAACAGTGAAGGCATATAGGAATTTAAAAACAATCAGAATAATGTTAAAACACACTTCCTGTAAACTTCCAAAAACAATCACCATATTTCTCCCCATTCTTTTCCTCTACCAGGTAAAATATACCACATCCTGAAATGCTCCCCAACAGAACACTGAACAACATTCCGTGATTTTTACAAAGACATTGTATGATCTACCAAACAGTATGTAATGTCCTAGAGGACTGTAGGCGCTCTCACAGACAGGGATGTCTGGTGGTTGTTTAATCTGAGGGTTTCCATGTCACAGGTGAGGCGAGGTGAAAGGTTGAGAAGGAGAGTCCTGATTAGATTAGATTCCATACAGTGTGGAAACAGGCCCTTCGGTCCAACCAGTCCACACCGATCCTCCGAACACTAACCCACCCAGACCCATTTCCCTCTAACTAATGCACCTAACACTATGTTCAATTTAGAATGGCCAATTCACCTGATCTGCACATCTTTGGTCTGTAGGAGGAAACCGGAGCACCCGGAGGAAACCCACGCAGTCACAGGGTGAATATGCAAACTCCACCAGACAGTCACCCGAGGCTGGAATCGAACCTGGGACCCTGGTGCTGTGAGGCAGCAGTGCTAACCACTGAGCCACCGTGCTGCCATAAAAGCTGGTGTGGAATTGAACCCACACTGTTTGTGTAACTCTGTATCGCAAACCAGCTATCCAACCAACTGAGCTAAAGCACCCTAATATGGTAGCCTCCAAATGGGACCCAGTTGTGGGAATATAACTCACACTGTTGACGTTACTTTGCATTGCAAAGCAGCTGTCCAGCCAACTGAGCTAACCAAAGATTCATTTTTAGTGAATCTTTTCTACTCTCTCTTCTGCGTTTACTTCCTTCCTAAAGTGTGGTGTCCAGAACCTTTGGCAATGTTAAATCAATCGATATGGACTGGAATGCCTTCCTTCCTCTTGTACATATGCCCCTGTTTAGAAAGTCAAGCTACTGTTTTATTAACCACTCTCTCAACTTGCCACCCTACCTTCAACGATTTGTGCACAGGTTATCCCCAGGTAATTGTTCACTTTATTTCATACTGGCTCTTTATTCTTCCACCAAGTTGCACTTTACTGTATTAAACTTAACCTATGACTTGTCTACCCATTCTACAAACCAGTCTATTGCCCTTTTACAATGTAGCTCCATCCAACTGTCAGTTTCCAATACTTTCAAATTTTACATCATCTGTTAATCTTGAAATTTTGACATTTATACCAAAGTTTAGGCCATTAATACAGACCAAAAACAATAGGATTCCCAATATTGATACCTGATGACCTACATCATCAACCTTTCTCCAGATTTAAAAACAACTATTCCCAATTACTTTAATTCCCGTCACTAAGTCAATTTTGCATTAATGTTGCCACCATCTTACTTTGCTCACAGGTTTATTGTCCGACAATTTCATTAAAAGCTTTTTGGAATTCCTTACACACCATAATCGCAAATAACCTTTCTGCTACCTTATCTAAAAAGGTCGGTTAAACAATTTATCTTTAACAAATGTATGCTGAAATTTAATGAAACACTGCACAAAAACAGATCATTCAATTCAACTAGTCTATGCTATCCTCCTCCATGAGCCCCTTTCCACACTTGTTCATTTAACACCACCAGCAGATCCTTCTATTCATTTATCGCTCATATTTTATCTAGCTTTTTCTGAAACGCCTGTGTATATGTTTCACCATGTAAACTGGCATTTGATAATTGCAGGGCTGTCGGGAAAGAGATTGCAAAGGGGTGTGATTAATTGGAGAGCTCTTTCCCAGAGCCACCACACAAGCGATGGTCCTAACGGTCTCCTTACAGTGTTGCTTGATTTGAAGTGTCCAATGCCTTCCTTGTTTACAAATCCAAGGTTACAAAGCTATACGTTCAAGCACTTTGCAGACCAAACTGATTTGATTGTATTTCAGTAGCAATGCTTAACGTGGCAGCTTATCAAAACACAATGAGCTGTTCAATGTAATTACACCCAGAGTGTGTCAAGGACAGGAAAGTCACTTATTCATCAGCTACTGGAAATCCTAGCATTTGCAGCTGTCAAACAGATAATTATATAACCCTACCCCTCAAATAGCATTTAAACATTATTGGTTAAGAAGGTAAAAATGAATTGGATTAGGACGCAAGGGAACAACAATGAAAGTCTATTAATACCTGCCTAACTCGCTTCAGCTTGACAGGAAGAAAAGCCAGTCACGGAATTTTCTGATCCCTTAAGGATAGATTTAAAAGATTAAAACCAAATCAAAACAGAATCATTTATTGCCTAACCATTCCCCCCGACACCCTCAATCCCAACCCTCCACAGCCCTCCTCCCATTCCCCAAATTCAGTGGGTCGAAATGAAGACAAAACTTATTGTACTTCACAAAAAGATAAGATGTCTGTTACTTTCTTTAAAACTAATAAATAAACCAATACAAGTTAGTAGGAAATCAATGGTCTTAATCTTAGCCACTGAACCACAATTAGAAAGGTCCTTTCCCAAGTCCTGCATTTCTAAAATTCTGGCTACCTCTACATCCCCTGTTAGCCTTCCCCATATCCACTTCTACCAACATGCTCTCAATGGGTGGTCAAGATTGTATAACTAGTAAAGATCCTCCTCCACTCAAATTTCAACAAAATTCTTCCCTACGCCCTCCTCGCTAATTCCAACCCCGCCATTCAAATTCGCTCCTGCACAAATGTTCTCAGCACAGATATGGAGACAAGGTCCCCGTCCTAATTCTCAGCACAATCCTTTGCCACATCGTGTCTCAAAATGTTTCCATTATATTAAAGGCACTGCATTCTTACGAAGCATTTTAGACCACTCTGAGGTTGTGAATGAACTGAAAATACATTGGAACTTACTTTCTTAAAAAAGGTTGACTAACAGAAAATTCTGATAAAGTCCTCCTCAATATTAAAGCACATTTTTAATCCAGCAAAAGGCTGTAACACACAATTCAGGAAGACGCCAGATTTGATAGCTGGTTTGTGTAGTGCTTGCTGGCTTCCATTACAGATAGTGGCTTGGTTGTTTTTGCTTAGCTTCAACTCTGTCTTGGCCAGGGAGATTTCCTCTCCAGAGGACGCAGACACTACAGTCAGAAACAAAAGAACAAGAGGAGGCCATTCAGCCCCTCCAAGCATTTTCTTTCATTTGATTAGATCAAGGAGCATCACATGAGGCTCACTGGCCAGTACTCTGGTCTCAGAATTTATGGACTCAATCCCATTTCACTTGCCCATTATCCAGGCTGACACTCCCAGTTCAGTATTGGCAGTATGCTATAGTGTTCAAAGGTGTCACTTTTTTAGTGAAATTTTAAAACAGGAGCATACCTGTCCACTCTGGTGGAAATAAAAGATCCCCAAGAAAGATTTTGAAGAGCATGGGAATGCTCCCTGATGTCTTGGCCAACAACTATCCCCTAATTA
This sequence comes from Chiloscyllium plagiosum, assembly GCF_004010195.1. Classification (NCBI taxonomy): domain Eukaryota; kingdom Metazoa; phylum Chordata; class Chondrichthyes; order Orectolobiformes; family Hemiscylliidae; genus Chiloscyllium; species Chiloscyllium plagiosum. The sequence goes on from NC_057725.1 coordinate 29,416,221, forward strand.
ATATAACTAAAGCAGATTATCTCATCATGTATCATATTACCGGTTGTGGAGTCTCATTATGCATAAACTGATTGGTAGATCTCCCTACATTACAGCAACAATTTTAGATGGGTTTTCTTAGCTGTAAAGTACTAGGGACATTCTGGAACAGTGAAAGGCACTAGATAAATGCAAGTCTTCCTTTTGAAGATGAGCAATTATCTTAACTCCAATTACACACTTTGGTTTCATTCCCCTTAACATGTTTACTGAATAAAAATCGATCGATTCAAATGCAAAATTTTCAGTACAGCTCAATATCTTGCTGGGGTGAAGTCCAGGTGTGCGTGTGTGTGTGCGTGCATGTGTGCGTGCGTGCGTGCGTGCGTGAGTGAGTGAGTGAGGAGTGTGTGAGTGAGTGAGAGAAGAGATGTTTCCTGACATCTCCACTGTATGGCCTTGGTGTAATCTTCAGATTATTTCATCTTGCTCTGTATCCCTACACCAAAACCAATGAAGTGGTGTATGGAATAAGACGAGGTATCAAAGTAGGATTGATTGTGATTTTCTTGCTATTGAGTCATCTACCAAAAATTGACAGTCATGTTTTGCATATGATTTAACTAGACATCAGGAAGCAGTACTGAAGTAACGAGCAACAAGAGATCCATCGAATTTGTGAGGATCGAAAGAAAACAAGAAACAACTACCACACAATGCTAAAATTGCAACATGAACAACTAATGGCTTCACATGGAAGACATAAGAGTGCAATGGAAAAACTGGTCTTCTATTTTAAGAACTCTACATGTTTGGTTTTTAGTTCAGAAATTTCTTGAAGCCTTATGCAATAAAACTGGACCATCTGGTTGAAAACCAGTCTGCAAGTAACCACAGCAAAGAGAGAATTGCTTTGAGCTCCCATGAAATGCTGTGTCTCCAGAGGGACCTTTCAGAGTTTACTCTGAACTTCACCTCAGAGTTCCATTCCAGAGATTCAAGCACGGACCCAGGCTGTTTAACACCTCCTGCAGCTACTGATGGAGTGCTGCACCGATAGGGGTGCCTCTTTCAGATGAGATAACAAACCAAAGACATCTCTGCCCTCTCAGATGGGCATAAAGATCCACAGTCATTATTAGAAAGAGCAGCAGGGAAATTCACCTGGGTTAATATTTAATCCCTCGCTCAACATCACCGCTATTTGGGGGAGCATGTCGTGTGCCATCTTCCCCAACATGACAACAGTGACTGCACGTAAAAAGTACTTAATGGTCTGCCAAGTTCTTTGGGGAGCCCAGACAATATAATGAATGCATTATTTTTCTGCCTTCAATGCTAACACTCAAATCAGATTTGTGAAAAAAACACTGTTGGAAATAACAATCTGAGCAAGAAAAAAAAAGTTCCCCTAGGACAGAGGCAGTCAACCTTGAATTGGCAGCTAATACAAGATAATCTAGGATATGATGTCCACAAGCCCACAGAAATTGATGTTTAATTAACCAATCAATCAGTGAGCAGTACAATCTCAGCCTACAGATTCAAATAAATTTAAAACCTGCAGGACCCTAAATCTAGTTTGTACACCAGAGCGATGCATTTATGTCTAACAAATATTTCAGTCACTTGAAAAATAGTCTTGATTAACAAAGAGTTTTCTACGACGGTAGTGGCTAGATGATGACTGGTCTATATCAGGGTTTCAGCCCACGGAACAAAACTGTGGCTAACAGTCACGTCAAAGGCACATTCACATCTCTGGGACACGTCAGATAATCTCACATCACGCTGACTCTTCCGTGATACCTTGAATGCCACCTGAATCTGATCCAGCAACAAGACAAGCTGTACTTTTGCTTTCAACATCAAAAACTAACTGGCAGCTGCTTCATCAAGCTGGACTCAACACCATAATGGCTGAAACATTTGACGACAGACATTTTCCCATCCCAATCTGAATGCTCTCCCTTCCATGCGATCTTTTACCACCTCTTCCTTGCAACTGCCTCCCTCCCTCACCAATCCCTTCAACTTTCTCCTTCCCCTCTGTGCCTGTCCATACCAAACCACACCACAACACATTACTTCCCCAGAGTCTTATCTCACCCACTCCCACATCAAAGCTTTCCCTTGTTCCACCGAATGTCTGCACCTTCTCCCTCCCCGCACGGTGTCTATCCCTTCACCCTCCCATTCAGAAAAGAATTCATTTTGGTTTTGATATTTCATTTACACTGCAATATTTAGCATCACAACGAGACTGCAGCCTTTCTGGTGACTTTTTTTTTGTCGTCCCCATTGAGAGAGCAAACATTGGGTTTCAAGCAGAGAGGAACCTTTAACAATTCATCAATTACACAATACTGTTTCTTCTCTCTTTTTTTTGTGGGTCAGGGGAGTGAGACTAACATTGCTTGCTTAAGTTTGGGGCTTTAAATCTAATCTAGAAAGAAGTGTGTTACCAGCTGAACAGAAATGACGGGAACAACACCTGGAAACATTTAACAAACATCTGTTGTCGTGTGCCTTTAATGTCTGTAACAGTAACCCCAGGATGCTGACAGTGACAGATTCAGCAAACACACTGCCATTGAACGTTAAGAAGAATATGACATTATCTTGTTAGAGATAAAAACTCAACATGCTGGAAAATCTCAGCAGGCCTAGCAGCACCCGTGGAGACAGAAACAGAGTTAACATCGAGACTGATATGATTCTCCTCTGGAACTCTGAGCTCCAATTTTGTTAGTCTTTCCACAGATTCTGCCAGATTTGAGATTTTCCAGCTCCCTTGCTTTGTGCTTTTATTTCAGATCACCAGCATCCGTAGCATTTTGCTTTTATTCTTGCTGCAGTTGGTAATTTGTTAACACTTGCGTGGCACCGATATTACTTGCTATTTATCAGTTCAAGTCCAGATATTTTCCAGGTGTTGCTGTGTGCAAGCATGGACTTGGACTACCCAACGCAGTTGTGGACAGCACTGAACTCTCTATGAATATCTCTACTTCTGGTCACACGATGCAGGGAAAGTCAGTGATATAACAACTGAATATGACTGGGCTATCTTGTGGACATCCGGCTCAAAATAACAATGATTTTTAAGTAATTCCAATTATCCCAGAGTTTTAGTTTCTTCAGAGAGCTCAATTATTTCTATTCTAAGATGTACCTCAAAATTCATTGCAAATGAAACAAAATATCGGTGCGATTTCAAAAGAGGAACTCGTAAAGCAAGGATCGCTCTTAGTCATTTTTGCTCTGGGAGGGAGCCTCGATAAAGCAGCTCCAAATCTGAAGGGTTTTGAAGTGGTAAAGAAGAAGAAACTATTTCCTCTGACTGCAAGATCAGTAGCAGAGGACAAAAATATCAGTGAGGGGAATCACAGACTGGTCACAGCACAGCCCACTACGTCCAAACTTTGAAATCAAGAGAATTTATTTGAAAAAAAAACAACACTGATTTGCCGTGATTTGCAATTCACTGTTCAAAGGGGGTGGTGGAAGCAGACTCAAAAGCAATGTCCATAAAAGGGAACTGAATAAATACCCGAAGAGAGAGAAAAGAAATGCAGAGCCATAGGGAAAGATTAAAAGGTGTGGGACTATTTAGATAGCTTTTAAAGAGAGTTCACAGGCATGGTGGATTAAAGACAAATCTGCATGCTGCAGGTCACACCAAACAGAAGGAATGTCATGAGCACAGTGGCACAAAAATCAACTCGCAACGATGAAATACTCTAATTTCTACAGCTGTCATTCCTAATCTACAGGTTAAATTCCTAATTCCAGGGGGCAGAAAAGTGCATTTGGTCCAGGAGTTATCAAAACAAAGGAAGCCAAGTGACATTGTATTCTTCCGCTCAACTGCAGTGTAGAATTAAGGGGGTCAATAGCGAAGGCCATTGGGAAAGAACAAGTTCAACAAGGGTAATTTCTATGCAGGCACAACTGGCTAAATGGTCTCTTGTGCTATACAATTCCATGGCTAATAACAGGATTCACTAAAGCGCCAGTTAAATTGGTGCATGCAGGAATTAAACATGAATCACCCATACGCTGCTGAGCAAAGCCCAGACGTGGGAATCAGGAATCACAGAGAAAGTGCTGGCTCACCTTTCAGATGACTCTGGGGAAGGCGGAACCACAAAGATAGACATTTCAGACAACAAATTAGATTAGATTACTAACAGTGTGGAAACAGACCCTTTGGCCCAACAAGTCAACACTGAACCGCCGAAGCATAACCCAACCAGACCCATTCCCCTACATTTACCCCTTCACCTAACACTACGGGTAATTTCGCCTGGCCAATTCACCTAACCTGCACATTATTTTTGGATTGTGGGAGGAAACCCACGCAGACACAGGGAGAATTTGCAAACTCCACACAGAGAGTCGCCTGAGGAGGGAATTGAACCCGGGTCTCTGGCGCTGTGAGGCAGCAGTGCCGCCCATGATGGAGGCTGGAGCTCACAAGACTTCTGTAGAATGACATCCAAACAGAATTGCAGACCCGGTCAATAATAAATATTTAATTTCAAAAAGCCATCCCATGTAGACCAGTCTTTCAATGTGCTATGGTTCATGTAGGAATTGATTAACTCACAGTTGTAGCTTACATTTTCCCATTATGGTACTTGAACAATGGCTGTCACTGTCACAGCCACTTCCACTAGAACCAAATTCAAGTGACATGGTCACTCAGCACCAACTTGCACCATGATGAAATAAACGTGATAAAGTGGGACTAGAGAGCTGGCCTGTACGTCAGACAATACAAAGGAAAATAATCTGTGCATGAGGAGAAGGGAAAGAGAAAGAGAAACAAGAGGAGACAGTTAGACACAGGAGGTTAAGAAGAAAACAGTCAAGCTTTTTCCTGGATCTGGTTTGAGATTAAAAGTTGCTGAAGGAAAACTGTCTGGCTTTTTGGACACAGCCTTAGAAATGGAGATAAGGGAGTTTTCACTTAATGTCAAGGAGTTAGCAAAGCCAAGAATGTCAACAGATGCATCAGGGATATAGTTGATTAAAGATAAGAGATCAGAATTTTTAAATTATACTTGCTAAAAAGTGCAAATGGACAATAAGTCCTAACTGGCCAATTTGCAATGTAGCGTGGGTTCAATTCCCATAACCGGCTGAGGACTCTCCTTCTCAATCCTTCCCCTTGCCTGAAATATGCTGACCCTCAGGTTAAATCACCACCAATCATCTCCCTCTCTCTCTCTAATAGGAGAGCAATCCTATGGGCTAGTAAGATCATGAAGACTTTACCTTTTTTTAAAAACTAAAAAACAAAACCTGAATCCATCCGATTTCTCAGTACTATTTTAAAATAGGTACTAACCCAACTTTTTAAGAAAACTGAAACAATCATGACTCTGTGCACAGTACTTCCAATTTTCCGCAACTACTGATATAAAACTGTCACAGTGTACATACACTAGTCAATGAGGGCACTGCAACACAACTATCAGAAATCAATGTGAGCAATTTACATCATTAATATGGACACAGGCAATCAATAATGGGGCAGAATTATGGCATTATGCAAAAAACAGAGAAAGGTGCAAGAATTGTGCAGCTCTTTAGTTAAATCACACATGGATCACACAGTTCTGGGTTCCATAGTAGGCTCTCAACATGGTCACACAATTTCACAGGTCTGTTGTAAAAATCCTATCCATGTGTCCAATCTCTTATTCCCTTGGCCCTCCCTATCTCGGTGACATCTTCCAGCCCTACCAGCCTATTCTTCTGCTCTAGTCTTCTCAGATCCCTATTTTACTCATGAGTCTTCAATTTCTTGAACCCCTGGAATTCTCACCATTTTCAGCATGGCCTGATCCCTCCCCATCTCAGTAACCTCCTCCAGGCCCTAGCCTCTCCTCATACACAAGCATCGATCCAACACTGGTTTCACATCATTGCCAATTTTAGTTACAACACTTTTGGTGGTTGTGATCTTCAGTTCCCTTGGCCTAAGGCCTGGAATTCCCTCCTTAAATCTCTGTGCCTATCTCTTTTACTTCCTTTCAGACACTCCTTAAAACCTGCATTCTCTACCAACTTTTTGTCCACCCATCTAAGTATGTTATATGTAGGCTCATGTCTAATTCACTTCCTAACGCACCAGTGGAGCAGCTGGAGGTATTTGATTATATTAAAAGCACAATTTAAATACAAGCTGCCATTCAAAAAAAAGCACCAAAAAAAATTACACAACTAAAAGAGCCAAATACTAACAGCACAGCCCTTTCAGAAGACTAACACAGGCTCAGTAGATTCAGTGGTCTCCTCTGCAGTATCATGCTATGATACCTCATTAGGACACTAAATATCTGGAATTAATGTATATGAAGTTTTTTTTTGTTAAATAAATTACTTTTGAAAAACATGCAGAATCCTTTCACATGTAGTTTATTCATGCAATATCACAGGTGTGTAAGCACAGCTGTTCCTGTCCAAAACAAACAGAGCATGCTGTAACCAGCTCACTGTGAAGCAGAGGTTAAAGTACATAGGCACTGGTTATTGCTGCTTGGCTTCCTGACTGATCATGTTGATATCTTAAGAGGCTGGGGACGGGATTTAAAAGACTACAGAGACAAAAGCCACGTTCAAGCAGTAAAATGGGAGGATGAAGAAATAGTAAACTACAGACATTTGAAAATACTTTCATTTACTAAAAGCAGAATCACCGAGTAATCGGATTTGCTTTGTTCCATAGCCGTACAATATCTTCCTATTGCTTGATACATACCGCAATGTAACCACTAACTCTGCTTATGGTCAATACTGAGAGAGGAAGCTATTCAATCTGTGAATGCACCAATTTCCTTCCTTTGGTAGCACAGCCCCAGAACTGAAACACTCATTTGAGGTTCAGGATCTGACTCATTGAATGATTCATTGCTGTGAACCAAGTCATGGTGCGGACAGCACGTAAATAACAAAGATGGAAATGCTGAGTTTTACTCAATCTTCCTGGTCTCAAAACACATTGTTCCTTCCTCTGAGGCGCATACAAATGGAAGAATGCCACCACATGCACAGCACTAACCAGGTTTCCAGCTCTGTTCTGAATGCCTGTCTCTTCAGAGGTTTCCCTCTTTTCTTCCTGGCTCCAATAATGTTGAAATGACAGACATCAAAGAATTTTTTTTTAAAAATGTCTCAATGTAATAATACAGGTTTGATTAGTACAAAGAACTGCACACTCTCACCCAATCACCTGGGAGACAGCTCTGGCAGAATTCGTTAACTCTTCAGACATTGGGACCTGATGGTTTCTTAGAATAATGCCTGGAGACTAAAATAAGTTCAGAACAAAAATATGTCCCTTTAGGGTGTTTGTCTTTGCAGCTTTGACTGGTGAGCCTAACATCAGTGGTGGGCAAGCTGTTGGAGGGAAACCCGAGGGACAGGATGTACATGTATTTGGGAAGGCAAGGACTGATTAGGGATAGTCAGCATGGCTGTGTGCGTGGGAAACCATGTCTCACAAACCCGAATGAGTTTTTTGAAGAAGTAACAGAGGATTGATGAGGGCAGAGCAGTAGATGTGATCTATATGGACTTCAGTAAGGCGTTCGACAAGGTTCCCCATGGGAGACTGATTAGGAAGGTTAGATCTCACGGAATACAGGGAGAACTAGCCCTTTGGATACAGAACTGGCCCAAAGGTAGAAAACAGAGGGTTGTGGTGGAGGATTGTTTTTCAGACTGGAGGTGTGTGACCAGTAGAGTGCCACAAGGATCAGTGTTGGGTCCACTGCTTTTTGACATTTATATTAATAATTTGGATGGGAGCATAAGAGGTATATTAAGTTTGCAGCTGACACCAAAATTGCGAGGTATAGTGGACAATGAAGAAGGCTACCTTAGATTACAACGGGATCTTGATCAGATGGGCTGAGAAGTGGCAAATGGAGTTTAATTTAGATAAATGCGAGGTGCTGCATTTTGGGAAAGCAAATCTTAGCAGGATTTATACACTTAATGGTAAGGTCCTAGGGAGTGTTGCTGAACAAGGAGACCTCGGAGTGTAGGTTCATAGCTCCTTGAAAGTGGAGTCACAGGTAGATAGGATAGTGAAGGCGGCGTTTATTGGCCAGAGTATTGAGTACAGGAGTTGGGAGGACATTGGTTAGGCCACTGTTGGAATATTGCGTGCAAAACTGGTCTCCTTCCGATTGGATAATGTTGTTCAATTTGTAAGGGTTCAGAAAAGATTTACAAGGATGTTGCCAGGGTTGGAGGATTTGACTATAGGGAGAGGCTGAACAGGCTGGGGCTTTTTTCCCTGGAGCATCGGAGGCTGAGGGGTGACCTTATAGAGGTTTACAAAATCATGGGAGGCATGGATAGGATAAATAGACAAGGTATTTTCCCTGGGGTCGGGGAGTCCAGAACTAGAGGGCATAGGTTTAGGGTGAGAGGAGAAAGATATAAAANAGACCTAAGGGGCAACCTTTTCATGCAGAGGGTGGTACGTGTATGGAATGAGCTGCCAAGGGAAGTGGTGGAAGCTGGTACAATTACAGCATTTAATAGGCATCTGGAAGGGAATATGAATCGGAAAGGTTTGGAGATTTATGGGCCGGGTGCTGGCAGGTGGGACTAGATTGGGTTGGGATATCTGGTTGGCATGGACAGTTGGACCGAAGGCTGTGTTTCTGTGCTGTGCATCTCTATGACTCTATAATTGGGTACCAGGGTACCAAGTTAATGGGGAGCTCTGATCAAGGTTTTGAGGCAAAATTGAGGACAATTGTTTTTCAATCCTCCAAGTGCCACATAAGTAAAAAGTAAACAATCACATTTACTTATATCACCACCAACATCTCTCAACAATTGACAGTGAATGAAGTGAGTGTTTGAAGTTTAATCACCCTTGAATTGTAGGACATGCAACAGCCAATTTACACAGTTAAAACCCCACCCCCCAATACACACACACAGCAAGAAAACCAGTTCTGGAGGGGGCGGCAGTGACATCAGAGGCTGGGGGCCCCAAGTGGGTATTGCACTTGGCCATGAGGCGGTTGGTGTGCCCGGGCAGACACTGCCAATTGGCAGCATTGCATCAACAGCTGGGTGCCCAGAACAGGGCAAACCTGAATGATGGTTGGTGGAAAGATAGCAGCATAGGGATTGAGAGAGCGAGACCAGCATGGGGCAGGGGTGAGAGAGAGAGAGAGAGAGAGAGAGAGA
>NC_057725.1:29427046-29438337 GCF_004010195.1 Chiloscyllium plagiosum
GGGGGGGGGGGCGGAGGGGAGAGAGGGGGATAGAGCCTAGTGTGGGGGGAGAACAGGGAATGGGTCCAGCGCCGGGCGGAGGAGAGCAGATCAAGCCCAGCGACGGCGAGGGCGAGGTGGTGGTGGAATCAAGCCCTCATGTGCAAAGCACAGTAAGGGACTGCAGGACCATGGCTAAAGACAGACTGTAATTTGGAACTTTTAAACTTTATTTCTTATTTACTATTTTGTACTGACAAGAACTGTAATATCGAACTTCTAACTTATTCCTTTATTTTTCTACTTTTAATCTAAGATTCTGTACCTAGATACCCAAGATGGTGCTGTGAATAGATATATGGTAAACTTTTCACTGCGCTCATGTAAGCCTGTACCGAGTACACATGACAATGAAATCTAAGTCCTCTTGAAAAGTTGGGCTCTTCTCCAATTTTGGACCTCCAGATCTTTTACATTCACCACAATTTAACTCCATCAAAAAGGCAGTGTGTCCAATGGCACCATATACCCTCAATACTGTAGTGGAGTGCCAGGCTTGAGTTTATTTTACAGACTTCAGGAACTCATTCAGCAAGGAAGAGCAGTATAAAACAAATCCTGAGCCAGCTGGTGTTTCTGATCAGAAAGAATCAGTTGGGGAATGGAGGCTATGGCAAGACAGTGTATGGAATGAACTGCCAGAGGAAGTGGTGGAAACCAGTACAACTGTGACATTTAAAAGCCATCGGGATGAGTGTATGAATAGGAAAGGTTAAGAGGGATATGGACCAAATGCTGGCAAACGGGACTAGATTAGTTTAGGATATTGGGTCATCATGGACTGGTTGGACCAAAGGGTCGGTTTCTGTGCTGTACAGCTCTACGACTCTGTGACAACTGCATAATCATGTGTCAATCCAATTCTGTATTCCGTAACTTCTGGTTGCTTCAGCTGCTGAGGAATTCCCTCCCTAAGTCACTCCATCTCTCTACCCTTTCAGTTTCAGGGAAGCTCCATGTTAGCTATTCCTTCAGCTTTCCCAATATCTCCTAATGTGGCTCAATGTCAAAGTTTGACTGATTGGCTTGTGAATTTAAACACAGGAGTTACAGAGAATGCCAGACCAAATCCCACAATGCCAATACGAGATTCTTAAAAAGTGATCATGAAAGTTGTCAGATTTTCTGCTTCCGATTTGCAGTCCAATGATTTCTATTAGGAGATGCAGATATTACCAGTCCCACAGCAATTTATTTGGCTGTTAACTGACCTCTGGAGCAGCGTAGTGAACTACACAGTTGTATTGTACCACCAGCAGCAGCCCAACATCATTTCACTAGAAACCAGAGATAGATAAATAGCGAGTTTTGAGATAAGAAATGTACAGCCGTGTCAGAAATATCCAGATCAATGAATATCTAAAAACTAAATCAGTGCAATTTGTCAACAGCAAATGGGACCAAGCATTACAAAGAATCAACAAAAACGCAAAAAGCGTAGGAGATAAATTTGTTCCTCTACGGCATCTTTCACATCAGGGCACCCCAAGGCATTTCAGATCCAATTATGTATATTTCTCCTCAAGTACAGTCTCTGTGGTAATGTTGGAAATAAAGCAGCCAAAATCTGCAAAGCAAGCTCCCACAAGTCACAACGTTAGAAACAAACAGCAATCCATGGCATGAGTAACAAAAACAGAAATTACTGGAAAAACTCAACGGTCTGTCAGCGTCTGAGGCGAGAAATCAGAGTTAACATTTCGAGTCCAGTGACCCTTCCTCAAAAGGGCCTGTTCTGAGGAAGGGTCACTGGACCCAAAGCGTTAACTGATTTTTCCCCACAGACATTGACAGACCTGCTGAGCTTTTCCAGCAATTTCTGTTCTTGTTTGTGACTTACAGCATCTGCTGTTCTTTCAGTTTTTAAAAGAGTGGTTTGAACATATCTAAAGTGCTGCAGCAATCGGCTGCCATATTGACTGCTGACAATACTCACTGTGTAGAGAAAATTGCACTGGACAAGAGTGGATCAGAGAGATTAACAGCAGCTGAAACTATAATGCTCGTCACAAGAGGTCAAAGTGCCATCTTGGGACGGTAGACACTTTCCAGTCCCAGTTTTAAAATGAATTTGTTAGATTGCTGTACTGGGCTGAATTTGAGCCTTTCTGCCAATTAGATGCTCTCTACTACCTGTCTCTGGAGGGTAGAAATAGATACCAGAACGAGAAAAAGAAGAAAAGAGAGCATAAATTTTCTGAAATGAAGCTTTGTGCACCAAACAAGCACACCAGGTCATCCACCACATATTGCTTTTAAATCAAGTCCCAACAGTGATTGCAGATGAAGCTAGTTACTGATCAGATCAGTCAAATGGCCTCTTTCTCTACTATACAATCTAATGCAACATGGCCCAATAATCATAGCCTGTAAATTAACGTCGAACATGCCAGCAGCTTGTGGACGTAATTCAGAGGTCCACACTAACTCCATGAGTATGACCAGCAGTCAGAAAAGGTAAAAACAATGACTGCAGATACTGGAAAACAGATTCTGGATTAGTGGTGCTGGAAGAGCACAGCAGTTCAGGCAGCATCCGAGGAGCAGTAAAATCGACATTTCGGGCAAAAGCCCTTCATCAGGAATACAGGCAGAGAGCCTGAAGGGTGGAGAGATAAGTGAGAGGAGGGTGGGGTTGGGGAGAAAGTAGCATAGAGTACAATAGGTGAGTGGGGGAGGGGATGAAGGTGATAGGTCAGGGAGGGAGAGGGTGGAGTGGATAGGTGGAAAAGAAGGTAGGCAGGTAGAACAAGTCATGGGGACAGTGCTGAACTGGAAGTTTGGAACTGGGGTGAGGTGGGGGAAGGGGAAATGAGGAAACTGTTCCTCGGATGCTGCCTGAACTGCTGTGCTCTTCCAGCACCACTATTCCAGAATCCAGCAGTCAGAAAATAGAGCCGCTTCTCAAGAGAGGGAGGGAGATGTTGAATACAAAGGAAGCTGGATTCAGGCAGGGATAGTTAAACTAAAAATAGGCAAATTGTTAGCAATTCAAGCTTTTGGTTGAGAAATTATTTAGATGCACTGGCATCCTAAATTTATTGCACTGATGATAATGAATGCGTAGCATGAAAAGCAGCATGACTGGGCAGAGATGTTGATGCAATGCTTTTTTTCCCCCAAAATCTTTTTGTGGTTTGTTTGACCATGATTGTGTATTGATTTGTATTGGCTTGTGTATTGATGGATGTGGAGAGAAGAGAAAGAGTAATTGATTGGTTTCAGTAGTTTACACAGTAGTACAGCACAGGATGTCATTCCCCATTGATTACGCCATTTTCAATCACTGTCATCAGATAAAATTAACTAACCTGGTGCCTCCCCACCACAAAAAGTGCTGCCATATTAAAGCAGAAACAAAGCATACATTCCAGCAAGCTACTGGGTCCCAAATGGAAGGGAAATCATCTAATCCCAGACACTTGCCGTAGTTCCATGAGTTGGATTTCAGATCTTTAAGATGACAGACAGTGATTACAGCAAGTCTGAAGATATTATAACATCGGCAACATTTTACTAAACACAGCAGTTACAAAATCTGCTTCATGCAGCGTGGGGATTTCGTCATATAACAGTTGTCAGAAGCTGGTAGAAAGCTAATTAAATGTAACAATTAGATTTGCTAATTTTTGAGCAAATTGAACTTGATGTGTATTTTCTTCATTGCATTTAGTTACTGATTTATTTCTACTTTGTCTAGTTGCACTATTGCTCACGTACTCTCCTCATTTCTGCCAAGTCGGGCAGTGTCTTAGTTTTCTACTCTTCATGCCTCATGCAGTTTCAGGCTTTGTTCTCCCTCCATGCCTGCCGGACAGAGAGAGAACCAACAGCCGAAAGGAGAACAGGTGCTCAGGGAATAATGCTGAGATTACAAGGAGTCATGTAGTACAGAAAGAGGACATTCGGCCCATTGCACCAATACCATTTGTTTATTAGGTGAGCGATCCAATTGGTCCTAATCCTCCCACTGCCCAATTATTTTCCCCTTCAACTATTTCTGGAACTCCCTTTTGAAATTTGTCACTGAATCTGCTTTCACTCTGCTTTTTGACAGTCCACTCCAGATCATTACGGCTTACTGCATAAAACATCACTTTTGTTTCATTTCCCTTGTGGTTTTTTTTTAAGTTATTTCAAAGCCATATCGTCAGGTTACTGGAACCCCTATCACTGCACAGTCTCTCCTTATTTACTGTACCAAAACACACCGTTAAAGTCATGGAAACAGCTGGAATGTGAAGCTCTGCTGTCTCCATTTCACTTAAGAATGTAGATTTTGGGGGAGAAATTTGATTAGAGGTCCTTCGTTAAACTGTGGGGAATGTTTTGGGATGCAATGTTGAGATAGAGAAATTTAGCAAACAACTGGACAGAAATAAGTGCTTTAAATAAATCTAGTGAAATCAGAACCAAAAACTAAATGCTTTGTTCTCGACCTCAAGTGCTTTTACTTCCAAAGTACTTTATTACCAACCTCCAACATCCCTACGCAAGCATCAAACAAGCACAGATGTTCCTCACTCCCTGCAGTCTGCACCCAGCACTGCAAATGATCTAGAAGAGAAATTTACAGCAATAAAACTAAAGGTGCAATACCCAAGCAAAAATAATTCATAGGCACCATTGACTCGCTCCTCAGAAGCTGCAGCCATTACGAGCACCCGATCCTTTATTCTTCGTGGGAATCACACAATAGGCATTGTGCGACTTTTGTTACCCATGTACATTCATGCCAATGTGGCCAAACTCCATCCATCGGTTTGCTGACAACACTGTCGCTGTAAGCCGGATCTCAAATGATGAGACAGGATACAGGAAAGAGATAGAGTACTTGGTGACGTGGTGTGACAAACTCTCTTTCAATGTCAGCAAAACTAAAGAGCCGATTATTGACTTCAGGCAGCAGGGTAGAGGGCACACCCCTCTCTGCAAAGGAGCTGAGGTGGAGATGATCAATTTCCTTGGAGCAACAATTATCAACAATCTATCCTGGTCCACGCACATAGATACAATGGTCAAGAAGGCACAAAAACGCCGCTTCTTCCTCATGAGGCTAAGGAAACTCTGCACGTCCATAAGAACCATTACCAACCTTTACAGATGCACCATAGAAACCATCCTATCTGGATGCATCACAGCTTGGTACAACAACTGCTCTGCCTGGGACTGTCTGTGCCTGTGTGCGTCTATCTGTCTGTGTCTATGCCTGTGCGGAAGGACTGTGAGAAACTAGAGGGTTGTGAACAGAGCCCACACCATCACGGACGCCAACTTTCCATCGGCTCCATCTAGACTTCTTGCTACCGCGGAAAGGTAGCCAATGTTATCAAAGATCCCTCCCACCCCAGAATACTCTTTACTGAACCTCTTCCATCAGGCAGCAGATACAAAAGCTTAAACACCGATACCAACAGGCTCAGGAAAAGCTTTCCCCCACTGTTATTAGAGTCCTGCATAAACCTCTCAAATTTCAAATCTAGTGTTAATCTTGCTTTTTGTACACCTTCTCTGCAGCAGTAACTTGGTATTCCTCGCTCTGTTCAAATCACTCTGTGATCTGTCTGTGCTGCACACAAACAGAAACTTTTAGATTAGATTCCCTAGTGTGGAAACAGGCCCTTCGGCCGAACAAGTCCACACTGAGCACCCCCGCACCCCCAAGCCTATTCCCCTAGATTTCCCCCTGACTAATGGACCTAACACCATGAGCAATTTAATCTGATCTGCACATCTTTGGACTGTGGGAGGAAACCAGAGCACCCGGAGGAAACCCACACAGACAGTGGCCGGGGCAGGAATCAAACCCAGGTCCCTGGCGTTGAGAGGCAGCAGTGCTAACCATTCAGCCACCATGCCGCCTTTCACTGTACCTAGGTCATGGGACAATAATAAACCAAATCAAAGACCCAGTGACCCAGCCCCACCTTTCACCAGCCCGTGAGCAGCAGGCTCCCTTTGGGTCAGAAGCTTCTGGGGTTTAAATTGCTCTCCAAGACACCCCTGAGTAGATATACTCCACACTGCCGCACTCTGTGCCTTTAATAAAAAGGCAAATTGCCTTTTCCCTCATTACCAATGTGTATGCTGCAATTTACACTGTCCTAAGCAATCAATTATTTACAGCACAAAAGCAAAGTTTTGAATCCAACCAGAGGACAATCAGGAGGGTTGCTTTACTTGAACAAAAGGAAAGGAAACACACATAGTCCACCTGCAAGGATCGGAAGACTTTACATTTTGAAGAAAACAGTACATGCAGTCGATCATCCACAGCTCAGCAGCAAAATGGGGAAGCAGACAAATTGATTCAAGCTGCATTTGTACAGATGCTTCCATTGTGGCTATTGAGAAAGGATTGAAAAATCACCAGATTGAAGCTCTGGCCTTTCCACTCAGCAAACCTCAAGTATCCAATAGAACATTATACATCTCACCGTTCAGATGCATTCCTGCTTTCTGTTGGTTTATTTTTCGAGAAATTTAATTCTATCAATATTCAACTTCAGGACAGCTCACAATTACCCATCTCAACTTTAGCAACAAATATTTACCAACAGCGTTCCTCTAGGATTCTGTGCAAACCGAGTGTGTTCAGAGTAATTTAATATTACTTTGTTCTAAAGCAGGACATCCACTTCCAATTTAACCTCAAAAAAAAAAGGTGATTTGGGCAATTCCCATTGTGACAGCACTCAGTAACAATGGGAATTTTCCTCACTAAGAACAATTATCATGAGAATTTCTACAGGCTATGACACATGTTTTTTCTTTGGGGTAGCAGTCCTGCAGTGTGTTGTAACGCTCACAGATATGTGCTTAAATATAAAGGTGTCCCAGTCTTGCAAAGACAGGGATAAAAAAAAGCCATTAAGCACAGATTGGATTCCGCACCTCTCCTCATCGATATCTGCATTGTCAGCACGGAACAATTTTACTTTTACACACTACATACACATTCGACCAGAGGATTAGGGGTGTCAGAAAGCTTCAACATTTACACACAGTCCATTCTGAAAAACAAACTCCACGTGGAATGTCATTGCTTAAAAGAACTCACTTAAATGAGTGTGGCAAAATTCTTTTGTTTCTGCATTGTATGTTTTAATAATAAAACAGATACAAGTGAATATCAAACAGTGCAGCAACACATTGCGTATCATTGATGCTCCACAGCTCGATTATAGTTGTCCCCCTCTGGCATTTTAATAACAAACATCACAAAGGAATGAAGAGATTCCATTGAGGGAAAAGGAACGTCTGAGCAAACCTGCTTTCATAGAAGTGTTCAAGCGTGAGGCTGGGCTGGTTGGCAACCAAGCCATGAGGCCTATCAAAAATGCTATTGATAAGCAAAATTAACAGGCAGCTTATCTGAAGCATACACTAACCATATGGTGTCAGACCCTGTGCTGCCTGTTGCTTAAATAACAATAGATCACCACAGAACGAGATTGCCAGCACTGTTTGACAAATGGTCATTAGCATGAAAGTGCAGGGCTCGGGAAGCAATCGTACACTTCCATATTTGCATTTTACGTAACAGGTGAATAAAGAGAGTAAACCAGATGTCGGCCACAGACACAGGCTGTCTCACTTTAGAGACTCATCACAAGGTCAGAGACAGTAAGGATGGAGAGAAGACAGAGACGGATGCAAACAAAGTGAAGTCAAGGGTGGGGAAGGCAGAGAGAATTAATATACGCACAAGCAGACAGAGTTCCCCCCCCCCCCCCCAACACAGGCACACACACGCAAACACACACAGCAAATCACATTCACACACCACACAAGCCAAACACACACACACACACACACAGCGAGACACACACACACACACACACACCCAAACATGCACACACACAGAGCAAGACATGCACAGAGGGAGTTACTAACAGGCACACAGAGAGACACACGCACAGACACAAAGTGACAGTGACACAGACACACAATGAGACACACATGCACAAAGGCACACACACATAGTGCGGCATACACACAGTCACACAAGAGTGACACACAGAGCGAGACACATACACACACACACACACACAGAGCGAGACAGGCACACGTATATGCAGAGCAAGAAAGGCACACACACACAGTGAGACATGCACAGCGTGACACACACACACACAGTGAGACACACAGTGAGGCAGAATGATACACACACAGAATGACTATCCACAGAATGAGACACAAACACCCAGAGTGATAACAAACACACACACAGAATGACAGACACAGTGAGACGCACGCGCGCGCGCACACACACACACACACACAATGACACAGAGTCACACACCCTGACACACACACACAGCGAGGCATGCACAGGTACACATAAACAGAGCAAGACAAGCACACACGTATGGAGAGAGAGATGTATGCACACGCACACACAGAATGAGATGCACATGTACACAGACACACAGTGAGACAGGCACACGCATGCACACAGAGGGAGACATGTACCTGTGCACACACAGACACACATACAGAGTGAGATACACACACACACACAGTGAGACACACACACACAGAGTGGGACACAGTGCAAGGTACACATACACAAACACAGAGCGAGACAGGCGCACACACACACACACACACACGAGTGTGACACAGTGCAAGATACGCTCGTACAAACAGACACACAGAATGAGACAGGTATGCGCCCACACATACACAGTGGCACACCAAGTGAGACATACACAGACACAGACATCGAGAAAGGCACGCACACACACAGTGAGACCCACACACACACAGCAAGACACGCAAGCACATCCGCACACATAGTGACACATGCACAGATATACACCCACAGATATACACCCACACACCGTGAGACAGACACACGGACATACACAGAGTGAAATACACAGACAGCCACACACAGAATGAGACACACAGACACAAAGTGACACAGATACAGAGAGTGACACAAACACACACACAGAGTGACATACAGAGTGAGACGCAGAGAGGGAGACACACACACACGAGATACACGCACATATGCAGAGGGAGAAAGGCACGCACACAGTGAGACATGCACAGTGAGACAGAGACACACAAAGCAAGACACACACTGTGAGACAGTGATACACAATGACTGACGCACAGAGTGATACACAGACACACAGAGTAACATACACACAGAATGACAGATAGTGAGACGTGCACACACACACAATGACACAGAGTGAGACACACACACGTGTATACACACACACATACACACAGGTGAGACAGCCACGCACCTACACAGAGACTCACGCACACACACAGCGACACACACAGAGTGAGACACACACACACAATGACACACACGTGCATACAGTGACACACACGTGCGTGCACATACACACAGTGAGAAAGTCACACGTACACAGAGACACACAGTGACATACACACTGACGCAGTGAGGCACGCAGAGAGCAGGACACAGTGCAAGATACGCACGCATATATACACACAGAGCGAGACAGGCACGCGTGCACGGACACGCACGCGCGCACACACAGTGAGAAACACACAAACACACACACACACAGACACATGCACAGAGTGAGACACATGCACAGAGTTACACACACGCACACAATGGTATACCAAGTGAGACATACACACAGAGACAGATAAATAGACACAGTGACACACTCAGAGCGAGACACGCACACATACACATCAATAAAGACAGGTGCACACACACACACACAGTGAGACACACACACAGCAAGACACAAAGTGAGACACAGTGACACACAGAGCGAGACATGCATGCACACCCCCACACACATGCGCACAGATAGAACAGAGTGAGACACACACACACTGAATGACACAGTGACTGACACTTGCACGCACAGACATACACACACAGTGAGGACACACAGACATGGTGACATACACAAGTGAGACACACAGAGTGAGACATACAGAGACACAAAGACACAGATGCGCACAGAGACACAGAGGGAAGGAGGGAGGGAGAGACACACACATATGCACACAGACCACAAACATATGCACAGAGTCACACACACACACACACACACACACAGACAGGCAGAGACACATACAGATGCACACGCGCGCACACAGAGACAAAGACATGTACAGAAACACACACAAACACACGCACAGAGAGACAGAGACACAAGCGCACACAGAGACATACAGACACACGCACGCAGACACACACGCACAGCCACAAACAGAGACACATGCACACATAAACACACAGCGAGACAGAGATACACGCACACAAACACAGCGAGAAAGAGACACATGCACACAAACACACAGCGAGACAGACACACATGCACACAAACACACAGCGAGACAGACACACACACAGACATACACACAGCGAGACACAGACAGACAGACATACACACAGCAAGACACACACAGACATTCACACAGTGAGACACAGACACAGCGAGGCACACACACACAGACATACACACAGCAAGACACAGACAACAGCGAGACAAAGACACACGCAGATATACACACGGCAAGACACAGACATACACACAGCGAAACAGACACACACATACACAAAGCGAGAGACAGACACACAGCGAGACACAGACATACACACAGACAGCGAGACACACACACACACATACACAGCGAGACACAGACACAAATACACAGACATACACACGAGACACAGACACAAATACACAGACATACACACAGCGAGGCACACACAGACATATACACAGCGAGACACAGACACAAATACACAGACATACACACGAGACACAGACACAAATACACAGATATACACACGAGACACAGACACAAATACAGACATACACACAGCGAGACACAGGCACGCACACACAGCAAGACACACAGGCATACACACAATGAGACACACACAGCAAGACACACAGGCATACACACAGCGACACACACACACACAGACATACACAGCGAGATACTGACAAATACACAGACATACACAGCGAGACTCTGACACAAATACACATACACACAGTGAGACATACACCAACATACACACAGCGAGACATACATATACACACACATACATACATAAACACACACAGCGTGACACAGACATACATACAGCAAGACATACACACACAGCGAGACACACACATATACATAAACACACAGCTAGACACACAGACATACAGCGAGACAGACACACAGACATACAGCGAGACAGACACACAGACATACAGCGAGACAGACACACACACAGCGAG
>NC_057725.1:29438837-29481521 GCF_004010195.1 Chiloscyllium plagiosum
AGACAGGCACACACACAGACATACACAGCGAGACACAGACATACAAAGCGAACACAGACACACACCAACACAGACTGACACAGACACACACAGTGAGACATGGACACGTACACACAGTGACACACAGACACACACACATACATAGCAAGACACATACACAGTGAGACACAGACCTACACAGCGAGACACAGACAGACAGAGTCATACACAGAGAGACTCAGACACACATACACAGCCAGTGAGACACACACACACGTAGCGAGACACAGACACACAGATACTTTTACACACACTTCTACATACACACACAATGAGACACAGAGACAGCGAGGCAGACACACATACTCAGCAAGGCACAGATACACACATACACACACTAATCTCACTCGCTCTGTCCTTATGCTTGTATTTCTCACTCACTTTGTGGGTCTGTGTGTGTGTATCATCTCAAAACATCTGAAATGGAAGGAGTAAGTAATATGGCCCCTTGAGCATTCTCAACCATTCAGGAAGATCATGGCTTTTTTATACATCAAGTACAAGGTAATACTCCTTATTCCCCTTGTCAATCACTTTTGTAACAGAGTGACTACTCCCCAAAATAAGAACAACTTATTGTACCTTATGACCAAAGCACTTCAGAGCCAATTAAATAATTTTAAAGAGATTTTGGCTTGGAGAAAATGCAACAGCAAGCTCCTACAAATAGCAATGTGATGACATAGTTTTTTTATTTGAGGGATAAACATTTGTCAGGTCATTGGGAACAGCTTCCCTGACTTTCAGATGAAACATTCAATCGAGGCTTCTTCTACCTTCCGAACGGGAGGTAACAATGAACCGCTTCCCAGACTTTGGGCCCCAATGAAGAACACAAACTTTTCTTTCATCGTTAGCATCTTCACAACAGCAACATTGGTGGGGAGGCATTCAAAACATAAAACAAAGAACAATATGAAATCTAATGTGGCAATGAAGCCTGTGGGCATTCAGAAGCTCGAGGCCTAACGCCAACTGCTGTTTACCATTTTTACTACTTAAAAATTACCCAGTTAGAGACCACCGTTAGCAATAGATCTTTATAATGGATTACCTACCACACAAACTCCTTTCAATTTCAAACTCCTCACAGTCAGTCAGCTCCCATCCCATCTTCCCGGACTAATTTTGGATCCAGAGTTTAGAGGTTAACGAGCTGTTCTAATCCCCCACCCTCCTCCGAGGAAGTTTTATTTTGCAAATGGGCACCATTTACTGTCTTCAAAGATAACGTTCTAAAAATGATCACGGGCTTGTATTTAATTAACTGCAACATCTCAAGAATGCCAAACCACTATATGCCAACGTTAGATGTCACTGCCTGATAGAAGGATTAATATTTAAGGCTTCCCCTCCTCCTCCTCCTCCCCACCCCAAAACCATAACTGTACTGAATTAGGACAAAAAAGCTAAACATACAAAAAAAATCAAAAGTGACCTCAAAGTCTTTTAAGGGGAAGCCAAATAATGTATTAACTCAATATGTGGAGAATGGTAACTTTAAGCAATGTTAATACAACCATAATTTATGAATTCAAATACTTTGAACAGAACAATTATATCAATTGTATCAAGTGATTACAAGAAATACAGAAATATAAGTTCAACTTTCAGCCTTTTAAGTCTTCTGCCATTTATCACATAGTAAGGCTCTTCAGCATCTTGAACCTGTACTTCAGTGGAATTAGATCTTGGTTGATCTGTATCTTAACTCCATCTACCTGCCCTCATTCCATAATCCTTAATAGCTTTGTCTTGCAGCAATCTATCAGTCATGGTTTTGAAGTTTTCAATGGAGCCCCATCCTCAGCAACATTGAGGGTGAGAATTCCAGATTAGAAACACCATAAAATATTAGTATCATATTCAGTCATGCACCTGCGCTTCATTCAACTGGCATGAATTCTCTTTGGCGTGGGTCTACAGTCACAAAGGCCCAGGGTGGAAATAGGACTATGCTCTCCTGCCTTCAAAATGGTGTTGAATTGATTTGTTTTCAATAAAATATTCTGAGAGTATCATTTTCAGCTTTCAATTTACATTTCTTTTTCAAAGGAATTCTGGAATTTCACTGTCATTGAATTAATAATGAAAATCCCACAAATTACTTAAGCACTAACGTAAATCTAAGTACATTTAACATAAATTAAAACACAGCAATTGGTCATTCACTGAACAAAAAAAACAATTTAAGTCCACTTTTCCCCTTGATTACAATAAAATCGAGTGCCTGTTGCTTACACCTCTACAAGTCCGCAATAAAACAAGTCTCAATTACAATCCATACCCCCCACATCCTCCTTCAACAAACAGATTTAATTCTCACCATCTTGCCATGTCAGAAGTTAAAAAGCAAATTTGTTTACTGTGGTAATGATCATGAAACAGTATAAAAGGGAGGCATTAACAGGACATTTTCAAAAAAGAGATCTGCAGGAAATCCTTCCAAACAAAAGGCACAGAGTTTTCAATTAGCAAAAACAATGCAAATTCTAGATTTTCCAGACCACATAAGTAGATCTACTTAGAGAGTGCAGATTTCATTTTTCTTTTAAAAAAAAGAATGCCTACACGTTTTGCTTTACAGTTTATAATTCAGATTCAATCATTACAATGACATTAAACAAAATTCCTAGAGATTGCTCATTTAGACAGGAATCTTCTAAGATACCAAATTTTAATAAACATTGTTTAGATACTCTCTACAGCAGAATGTTGGACATGTCAAACCTATTCTGCTCAGTTGCTGGAGGCTTTAATAAATCAACGTATTATGGGCAATAAACTGTGAGCACCGTAGCCCCAAGTCACAGAACAAACACACAATGCCGTTTATAAGGCAGCTTGCTGTCAATATGAAACTTGATACAGTGTAGATTCAGCTCTGGATACTCTGATTACAGCCCAGTTTGCAAAAAAAAGTAGTGTTTTGTTTTTCTAACCTGCCAATTCAACTTGTGTTACATTGAAGTGTTTTGCTTGATACACAACAGGCAGATTTTGGTGTTGTTGGCGAGTTGTGAATTTTAGTTACCATGGATCTCGTACAAGTTCCTCTACTACTGCAGGGTCTTTTGGAATCAAACTGGAGTGCACCAGGGCTTGAAATTAGGCTGCCAGAACCACAAGTTGAGAGAGGCACTGGTCCATAGCAAGAAACAGTGGCCCTGTGTTATAGAGTCATCTTTCACACACATTAAAGGCAGTTTGCAAAGAGAATCCAGCAAAAGACATTTCATGCGTGTGAAAGCACAAAGCAACATGCACAGATTGCTGTCAAGATGAATTCATTGATCTGCTGGGCCAGTCAGTGATCCCCACTGCTAGATTCACGGGCCATGATCCAATCCTACAACCTCTGGTTCAATATGACAGGATCTTCTGTGATGTGACTAACACACCACTGACATTAGAAGCATCATCTGGAATGCACCGTCTTAAAAGGGAGCTGGAAGCAGAGTCAATTGTAACTTACAAATGGGAATTAGATAAATTGCAAGGCATGAAAGGAAAAGATTCCCAGGGTTTTCGAGCAAGGTAGTTAAGGATTAAGGAATAGTCCATGCAAGAAGGTGGCACAGTGGCTCAGTAGTTGGCACTGCTGCCTCACAGTGCCAGGGACCTGGGTTCGATTCCAGCCTCAGGCAACTGTGTGGAGTTTGCACATTCTCCCTGTGTTTGAGTGGGTTTCCTCCGGGTGCTCTGATTTCCTCCCAAAGTCCAAAGACGTGCAGGTCAGGTGAATTGGCCATGCTAAACTGCCCGTGGTGTTAGATGCATTAGTCAGGGGTAAATATAGGGTAGGGGAATGGGTCTGGGTGGGTTACTCTTCAGAAAGTCAGGGTGGACTTGTTGAGCTGAAGGGCCTGTTTCCATACTATAGGGAATCTAACCTAAAGTGCCAACACAATCATTTCTACCTTTGCTGCAACAATAGAGAACACGATCCAATCACTGGGTGAAGAGGTGGATATTGGCAGCAGAAATCCTCAAATGCAGTTAAAAGATGTTTCAATACTGGGACAAAACAAAGCCTCTAATCTGATCACATATAGATTCAGCTCCCATTCCAACTTAGGTTTTCGGAGTAATTTAGCAGCTATCTGAAGTTGATTAGGTCACTTTTTCTCCCCCATTTTCTCTGAAGAGTCTAGAACAAGGAGGCATGTCTTAAAGTTAGAGCTAGGTCATTCAGAAAAGTAATTAACAAGGCTAATGGAATATTGGTCTTTATCTCAAGGGGACTGTAAAGCAAATGGTGGAAGTTGGATTATAGTTCTATCCACATCTAGTCTACTCCCATTGTACTGTGTTTACTTCTGTGCACCACACTCTGCAAAGCTACACTGGACATGTGTGTGCGTGTGTGTGTTGGGGGGGGGGGGGGGGGGGGGGGGGGTACTGATTCACTAGAATGATACTGGTCTTAAAACGGTTAAATTCTGAGGTCCAGCTGCATAGTGTAGGCTTGTATTTCCTTTGTTACAATTAAGGGAAAGTCAAACTGATGTTTATAAAATTGTTTAAGGGAAACAATTGCTTGGGGGTGGGGGTGCGGAACAGTTGACAAAAAGAGAGAGAAGGAGAAACTATTACACCTATTTCAAAAGCCCAAACAAGGGGACGTTATGCTAAAACTACAACATGGCCATCAGAAATAATGTCAGGTAGCACTTATTTAGAAAAAATGTAGTGGAAATCAGGAACACTCCTGTCCAAACAATAAGCTTGGGGGTCAACCGAAAACCTAACAACTGAGATTGATAGATTTTGGCAAAGTGTGTTAAGGAATATGAAATTTAAAAAGTGATCAAACATAGTTAAGTTACAGGTCAGCCATGATCTAACTGAATGGTGGAACAGACCTCAGAGGGCTGAATGGTCTCTTCCTATTTCGGTGATAAGTAATCAAATGAAGTATGCAACTGGTGTCCATTTTGAGCAGTATTGATGATGACAGTCCATTGTAAATAATCTCCCTTATAATTAATTACATGCCTGAGTGGGCACAGTAGCTTTTGGAAAACATGAAGAGATGGCACTATTCTGTGGAGTGACCAAGCAGAAAGGTAAAGAATAAGAATAAGACATCTAGAAATCAGGTCTTAAAAACAGCATCTGTACGTCAAAATGAGGAAGCTAATTTACAGTCAAAATGCAAAAATATCACTCACTGAATCCCATAAAAATAATGATTAAAAATAGAGGTTAATTTATGATTTTTCTCTAAAAATCTATAAATTTAGAACTACTTAAAATGGCAATGAAATGTCCTACTTTTTGAAACCTTTTAAAGCTTAAGGATGGCATTACAAGTATTCAATAAAATTAACAAAATAAAGATTCTGAATTCAAGAAAAAGGGCATTTCACATTGTTTTCCAACATCTCCATTATTTTAAGAATCTTGGCATCTAAATACCAAACAGGCTAATAAACTAGATTGCTCAGAGTAGTATACTTATGAAACAGAGAATTTGTTTTGTTTCTCGATAAGCAGGAATTCTGATTCTTAACACCACTACTTAAAACTATTCTTCGGGACTAGAATCACATGCAACTCCCCTACGTAAGATGCACTTCCTTCAACCTTTATCATACTCCAAGATAATGACTGTAAGAAGTTCAGTCATTTATATAAAACATGGAACTACTCCACAATCAGCCATTCAAAACCCAGACACACAACACTATGGTAACTGACACTGGCACGGACAATGTCTCAACTCCATTTTAAAGTTCATTAATTCTTGGCTCCTTGCTCTCAAGTTGAGGGGAAAATCAATTTATGAATTAAGCAAAATATCCACCAGAAGGGCAAGAAATATTAAAAGGAGAGAGAAAGAAAAAGAGACAAAGGAAAATTGAAAGAGAGAGAAGGGAAAAGAGAAAAGCTTGAAAAATAGAGACAGGAAAACAGGGAGAAAGGGATGATGGAATGAGAGAGAAAGTGATAAAAATATGAGAAAAAATATAACGTCTCCAGTCTTCTGAAGTTTAATTATAATTTTGAACATCCTGTAGTTACTGCATGATTGCATCCTGGCAACTAACTGCAACAATGCATCATTTTTTGGAAATATTTAAATGAAGTAACAATTTCCTGCTACCAAAACTGTATCAACATTTAGCTTTACTCTATGTCTTGGGATGAGTTACAATACAAAACAGACACAGAAACAAAACTCAGGCGATTTTAAGGATAAAAAACATTACTCATAACTCAAGCAGGGTTTCATGCATATCCTAAAGACCGTCTGAAGTCTGGTATTCAGCCTTCATCCAACCAAGTTACCAATTTCTGAAAACGTGCTGGCGTTGAGAAATGTGCTTCCCAATTCCCCAGACAGACCCTTAAACCATGGCTGACACATTTCGATCACGACTCCGGGTTGCCACTACTTTCCAACACTGCCATAACCAGAAATGCTCGTTTCCAAAGCAATCAATTTCAATTAAAAAAAATAAACTTCATACAAGTACAATCATTGACCATCCTCATTCAACTGCAGCCCGTTTACTGTACTAAATTATTTAACAATCCTCTAGAGGCTACACAATGATCAAAAGCATTTACAGTAGAGTCAGACAATCAATTTAACCTCTTTTGTTTAAAAAAAAGAAGCGTAAACAATCTCGATCAAGAGAAAGGTAGTTTTTTTAAATTTAAGAACATGTACTTTCTTCAATGTAGTACTGCTAAACTTCATTAAGTTCTGCACAATCACCTTCCCCCCCCCGCCCCCCCAACCCAGTCCACATACCACAATGGTATTTTTCAAACTAGGCAGCCCTGAAAGAAGCTAACATTTAAACAGAGAAACGTGTAAAATTATAGAAAAGTGCAGGGCTGAGATTTTTTAAGAGATGCGCGTGTGAATGCACTTTGTGGAAAAATCACTGCACCCCTTACGTCAGAATCTAAGCAAATATTTGTCGTATGCGTTAAGAAAGCGAGAGAGAAATGGCTAGAGGAACTACTTACTCAGAGAGAGACAGAGAAAGAGGAAAGCTCTCGAGTTTTCCTGGGATTTGCAACAAGTCGGCGGTGAGGCAGAGCTAAACAGACCAGGCCAGGCAGTGAACACTCTCCCTCTCTCCCACCCCCCACACAACAAGAAATCTTCAGCTCCGCCGCTCCTTCTCTCCTTCCCTCTTTCTTCCCCCTGCACCAGGAATAGAAAAAAAAGACACGAAATTCCGACTTTCAATTCGCATTTTTTTTTACTTTCAGTACCAAAACATCAGGAGAGCGAAGGGAATAAAAACATACACAAAAATCTACACACATTTAAAATAATGTACACCCTTCTCGCCGGTAAATAACTACTTTGCTTATTTATTTATTTATTGCAAACGAAAGAAACAAAAAAATCTCTCCCCCTCTAAAGACTTGCGTCCGGAAGTTCTGCTTTAGAGAGAGAGAGCGAGCGAGCGAGCGAGAGAGGGGGGAAAAAATGTTAAAAATGTCAAAGATTTTTTTGCGCCAGATTTGCCTGGGCGCGGGGAGCGGGCTGCTGCCCAAATCCAGAGCAAACACTCCCTCAAATTCTTTTATTTGCAAAGCAAATCAATCGCTCCGAAAATTCTTTTCCTCGTTTTTTTTCCCACACATCCAGAAGTATCAATTATATTTTGCTTGTTGCAAAAATTAGATACATTATTACTAAAAATAGATACATTGTTTCAAACAAAAATGATACAAACTCACCTCAGGATATTTTTTAAAAGCTCTTAAAAATGCATTAAAAATATTAATTTTTTTTAGAAAAAGAAAAGTTAGGTAACTTGCTGTTGAGGGGGGTGTAATTTCTTTTTGTTGGGGTGTGTTTTTTTTATTGCAGTGAGTTGCAGAGCTGGTGAACGGCACAGCACTCGCAAGAATTCCAGGAATGAGAACTGGAATGAAATGAACGCGAATTCGAGTCTGCGCACTGCCCGACCCATCCGGGCGGGGGTGAGGGGGGAGGAGGGGAAGGTACGTCATCACCTCTTGGGTTGGGGATGGGGAGAAGAGGGTAAACAGGCACAAGGGCGCATGTGCCGAGGGGCGGGAAATGCCTTCTGGGATTCGTAGTCCCACGTATGCACTCATACAGTGTGGTGGAAAGGATTTGTATTTGTATAGCGCCCTTCAAGACCTCAGGCTATCCCAAGACTGCTCAGGGCCAGTGAAAGTCAGAAGTCACGTGACACCAGGTTATAGTCCAACAGGTTTATTTGAAATCACTCAAGCTTTCGGAGCATAGCCCCTTCAACCATTGACTTCTGACTTTGATACGGTGTTGGACGGGTGGGCAAAGTCATAAGTTAAAAATCACACAACACCAGGTTTTATCCAACAGGTTTATTGGAAATCACAAGCTTTCCAGAGTGCCGCCTTTTTGTCAGGTTCAGTCCAGTTCAACACTGGCACCTCCACATCATGTTTGTAGGAAACCTGGCAGTTACCTCCCACAGAGGAGTATATTGTTTGAATTTTAATAGTGCTTTTCATGGACAGTGGATGTCTCAAAGCACACCTACAGCCAATTAAGTAATTCAAACTGCAGTCACTGTCGTAACACAAGAATCGAGGCAGCCAATTTGCACATTGCTCACTTCAACAAACAGCAAAGCAGAAATGATAAGATTTTTTTTGTGTGTGATGTTAATTGTGGGATAAATGTTAGCCAGAATCCTTGGCCTTTTGCTCACAATCATCTTTGAAATACTGATGATGAGATCCCTTTTCACTCACAACGCAGGCTGATGGCGTCTTGGTTTAATATCTCATCCAAGGGACAGTACCTCTAATAGCACAGTATAACTTTAATCATGCAATTGGAATGTCAGAAATGAAAACAGAAATTACTGGAAAAGCTCAGCAGCATCTGTGGAGAGAAATCAGAATTAATGTTTCCTCTCCAGTGACCCTTCCTCTGACCTGCTTATCTTTTCCAGCAATTTCAGTTTTTGTTTGTGAATTCCAACATCTGCAGTTCTTCCAGTTTTAATTGGGATGTCATTTTTGACTTTTTGCTCAAGTCTTAGTCTTGTTATTCAGAGGAAAGAGTACTACCAACTGAGCAATACCACTTTTTAAGAAAGGAGCGAGAGAGAAAGCAGGAAATTATAGACCAGTTAGTCTGACCTCAGTGGTGGGAAAGATGCTGGAGTCTATTATAAAGGATGACATTACGACACATCTGAATAGTACTAACAGAATAGGTCAGAGTCAGCATGGATTTATGAAGGGGAAATCATGCTTGACTAATCTTCTGGAATTTTTTTGAGGATGTAACTCTGAAGATGGACAAGGGAGATCCAGTGGATGTAGTGTACCTGGACTTTCAGAAAGCCTTTGATAAAGTCCCATATAGGAGGTTAGTGAGCAAAAATAGGGTGCATGTATTGGGGGCAAAGTACTGACTTGGATTGAAAATTGGCTGGCTGACAGGAAACAAAGAGTAGTGATAAACGGCTCCCTTTCGGAATGGCAGGCGGTGACCAGTGGGGTACCTCAGGGATCAGTGCTAGAACCGCAGCTTTTTACAATATTTATTAATGATATAGAAGATGGTATTAATAGTAACATTAGCAAATTTGCTGATGATACAAAGCTGGGTGGCAGGGTGAAATGTGAGGAGGATGTTAGGAGATTACAGGATGACCTGGACAGGTTAGGTGAGTGGACAGATGCATGGCAGATGCAGTTTAATGTGGATAAATGTATGGTTATCCACTTTGGTGGCAAGAACAGGAAGGCAGATTACTACCTCAATGGAGTCAAGTTAGGTAAAGGGGCAGTACAGAGAGATCTGGGTGTTCTTGTACACCAGTCAATGAAAGCAAGCATGCAGGTACAGCAGGTAGTGAAGAAAGCTAATAGCATGCTGGCCTTCATAACAAGAGGGATTGAGTATAGAAGCAAAGAGGTTCTTCTGCAGCTGTACAGGGCCCTGGTGAGACCGCACCTGGAATACTGTGTGCAGTTCTGGTCTCCAAATTTGAGGAAAGACATTCTGGCTATTGAGGGAGTGCAGCATAGGTTCACAAGGTCAATTCCTGGAATGGCGGGACTATCTTATGTTGAAAGATTGGACTGATTGGGCTTGTATACCCTTGAGTTTAGAAGACTGACAAGGGATCTGATTGAGACGTATAAGATTATTAAAGGATTGGACACTCTGGAGGCATGTTTCCACTGATGGGTGAGTGCCGAACCAGAGGACACAGCTTAAAAATACGGGGTAGACCATTTAGGACAGAGATGAGGAGAAACCTCTTCACCCAGAGAGTGGTGGCTGTGTGGAATGCTCTGCCCCAGAAGGCAGTGGTGGCCAAGTCTCCGGATTTGTTTAAGAAAGAGTTGGATAGAGCTTTCAAGGATAGTGGAATCAAGGGTTACGGAGATAAGGCAGGAACAGGATACTGATTGAGGATGATCAACCATGATCATAATGAATGGTGGTGCAGGCTCGAAGGGCAGAATGGCCTACTCCTGCCCCTATTGTCCATTGTCTATTGTCAATTGTTGACATATAATAATGAGCAAATATTCCTTACAGTGATGTTGGTTGTGAAATAACTATTACTGTAGGAATATGACTTTCTGGGCATGTGAATACAGAAAAAACAATTTAAGTATTTTTTGTCTATGGTTTAAAATTTTACATTAATACATAATAGTTAACAATATTGTGCAAAGTTACCACAAATAGATATTTTTTAAAATCACTTGTTCAGACACTTGACTACAGGAAATGGGAATTGACCCAGATATAGGGACACGACCACTGCACCAGAAGAGCCAAGTTATTATAAGAATTAATACATTTGAAACTAATAATGGTGTGTAGCATGAGAATTGGCCATCAGAGTGCATGTACTGGGTAGGGGGGCAAAAAATAAAATAGGAACTAAATTTGTTCCTATTTACTACTTTACATGCTATTGCTCACTAACAGGAACATAGGGTAGGTGGTGGTATAGTGGCAATGTCATCATCCTAGTATTCTAAAAGCCTAGGCTAATGTTCTGAAGGTGTGGATTCCAACCCCCTGACAGTACAAGGTGAGTTTTGAATTCAACACAAAACTCTGCAAATTTAAAAGCTAGCCCAATGGCAACTATTGCAATCACTCTCAATTGCTGTGGAAAAATAAATGACTGATACTTTCAGTGAAGGAATGCTGTCATCTTTACTTAGTCTAGCCTACATGTGATTCCAGACCCACAGCAGCTTGGTTGACCCTTTAACTGTCAATTTATTCTCGGAAATTAGAGCTGGGTAATAAATGCTGCATATCCCACACACAAATAAATTGGGACAGGGAAGATGGGATGATTTCTGAAAGGATAACATTCTAAACTGGATAAACACTTTAAAGGCAACTAAATTATGCTCTTAGTGGTGCTGTTTGAAGGAGGACTGTTGGCCAAGGCTTCAGGAAGTAACATTGAAAGGCAAAACTCCCACACTGCTCTCATTTAGCAAACCTGCAGCATTTCCTGGCTTCAAGAGGACTTGGTCTGAGCCTACCAGCTGGCGGCAGACATTCCTTTTAGAGGAGACATAGTGAGCTGACTGCTCCCTGTAAAACTCTGTCCAAGGTGTCAGGTCTGTGACCCTTCATCACGGCTGTGACAAGTTAGAGATGTTTGGACAAACACAAGATGAAGGTCTGTGGTTGGGTGGAAATCAGGAGAGATTTAATGACAGAAATGTAGAGTCCTTCAGAGCAAAGAGAATGGGGGAGATAGGCAAGAAAAGAAATGATAAAGCAAAAGATGAACCTGAAGCATGTATGCAGCTAAGGAAAAACTAAACAAAATACGCTCAGCAAAGTGAAGGAAACAAATTAAAACGAATGTAATTTATGGTCTGAAAATAATGAACACGACGTTGAGTCCAGAAGCTGTGAATTAACAGTTTGAAAAATGAGTTTGGTTCCTAAAGCTTTCATGGAGCCACACTAGAACAGTGCATAGCTGAGGAGTGGAATGTCAACACGACAGTAAGATGCTTGTGAACAAAACTGAGTTGTTCTGGCAGAGCAGTGACCCAACCTACATCTGGTTACCCATTTTAGAGTAAACCATATTAAGAGAGGAGAATACAATAAACTAGATTGAAACAAGTGCAAGCAAAATACTACTTCAGCTAGAAGGAGCATTTGAGGCCTTGAAAGCTGAGGAGAAAGGAGGTAAAATGGCACATGCTATAACTCCTGCATTTGCATAGAATGGTGCCAAAGGGAGGGAATGAGAGGAACTGACAAAAATCGACTGGAAGCAGAGCCTAGCAGGGGAGACGGTAGAACAAAAATGGCAGGAGTTTGTGGGTATAATTGAGGACACAGTACAGAGGTTCATCCCCAAGAAAAGAAAGATTATCCGGGGAGGGATTAGACAGCCATGGCTGACAAAGGAAGTCAGGAAATGTATCAAAGAAAAAGAGAGATCCTATAAAGTGGCCAAGAGCACTGGGAAATCAGAAGATTGGGAAGGCTACAAAAACAAACAGAGGATAACAAAGAGAGAAATAAGGAAGGAGAGGACCAAATATGAAGGTAGGCTAGCCAGTAATATTAGAAATAATAGTAAAAGTTTCTTTCAATACATAAGAAACAAACGACAGGCAAAAGTAGACACTGGGCCACTTCAAACTGATGCTGGAAGCCTAGCGATGGGAGATAAGGAAATAGCAGGAGAACTTAATAAGTACTTTGCATCAGTCTTCACAGTGGAAGACATGAGTAATATCCCAACAATTAAAGGGAGTCAGGGGGCTGAGTTGAGTATGGTTGCCATTACAAAAGAGATAGTGCTAGAAAAGCTAAAACGTCTTAAAATTGACAAATCTCCTGGCCCCGATGGGCTACATCCTAGAGTTCAGAGGGAGATGGCTGAGGAAATAGCGGAGGCGTTGGTTGAGATCTTTCAAAAGTCACTGGAGTCAGGGAAAGTCCCGGATGATTGGAAGACTGCTGTTGTAACCCCATTGTTCAAGAAAGGATCAAGACAAAAGATGGAAAATTATAGGCAAATTATCCTAACCTCGGTTGTTGGTAAAATTCTAGAATCCATCGTTAAGGATGAGGTTTCTAAATTCTTGGAAGATCAGGGTCGG
The DNA here is from genome assembly GCF_004010195.1 of Chiloscyllium plagiosum. Classification (NCBI taxonomy): domain Eukaryota; kingdom Metazoa; phylum Chordata; class Chondrichthyes; order Orectolobiformes; family Hemiscylliidae; genus Chiloscyllium; species Chiloscyllium plagiosum. The sequence goes on from NC_057725.1 coordinate 29,451,990, forward strand.
ATTAGAACAAGTCAACATGGATTTAGTAAGGGGAGGTCGTGCCTGACAAACCTGTTAGAATTCTTTGAAGAGGTGACAAGTAGGTTAGACCAGGGAAACCCAGTGGATGTGGTCTATATAGACTTCCAAAAAGCCTTTGATAAGGTGCCACACGGGAGGCTGCTGAGTAAGGTGAAGGCCCATGGTGTTCAAGGTGAGCTACTGGCATGGATTGAGGATTGGCTGTCTGACAGAAGGCAGAGAGTTGAGATAAGAGGTTCTTTTTCGGAATGGCAGCCGGTGACAAGAGGTGTCCCACAGGGTTCGGTGTTGGGGCTGCAGCTGTTCACGTTATATATTAATGATCTGGATGAAGGGACTGGGGGCATTCTAGCGAAGTTTGCCAATGATACGAAGATAGGTGGACAGGCAGGTAGTACTGAGAAAGTGGGGAGGCTGCAGAATGATCTAGACAGTTTGAGAAAGTGGTCCAGGAAATGGCTGATGAAGTTCAATGTGAGCAAATGCAAGGTCTTGCACTTTGGAAAAAAGAATACAAGCATGGACTACTTTCTAAATGGTGAGAAAATTCATAAAGCCAAAGTACAAGGGGATCTGGGAGTGCTAGTCTAAAGGTATTCTCTAAAGGTAAACATGCAGGTTGAATCCGTGATTAAGAAAGCGAATGCAGTGTTGTCATTTATCTCAAGAGGGTTGGAATATAAAAGCAGTGATGTGCTAATGAGACTTTATAAAGCTCTGGTTAGGCCCCATTTGGAGTACTGTGTCCAGTTTTGGTCCCCACACCTCAGGAGGGACATACTCGCACTGGAGCCTGTCCAGCGGAGATTCACACGGATGATCCCTGGAATGGTTGGTCTAACATACGAGGAACGGCTGAAGATCCTGGGATTGTACTCATTGGAGTTTCGAAGATTAAGGGGAAACCTAATAGAAACTTACAAGATAATACATGGCTTGGAAAGGGTGGACGCTAAGAAATTGTTTCCATTAGGCGGGGAGACTAGGACCCGTGGGCACAGCCTTAAAATTAGAGGGGGTCAATTCAGAACAGAAATGCGGAGACATTTCTTCAGTCAGAGGGTAGTGGGCCTGTGGAATTCATTGCCGCGAAGTGCAGTGGAGGCCGGGACGCTAAATGTCTTCAAGGCAGAGATTGATAAATTCTTGATGTCACAAGGAATTAAGGGCTACGGGGAGAATGCGGGTAAGTGGAGTTGAAATGCCCATCAGCCATGATTAAATGGTGGAGTGGACTCAATGGGCCGAATGGCCTTACTTCCACTCCTATGTCTTATGGTCTTATGGAATGGCAAGTTGGGAGTGACTGAGGAATAAACCCTCCAGAATGCTGAAGGGAAAGGAAATAGATTATGTGTTTGTTAGTGGCATCATGCTGAAAATGGCAAGCATGTGGAAACTTATCCTTTGAATGCAGAGACTAGAGTGGTGGAAAGCAAGGACAAAGGGAACTCTATCATGGTTCTGGGAAGGAGGAGAAAGGATTAGAGCAGAAATGCTGAAAATGCGGCCAATATGGTTAACAGTCCTATCAACAAAGTGGGGGAATCTTCAGTTGGGGAAAAAAGGAAGACATCTCAAAAGTGGTGGCACGAAATCATCAAAAGAAATGCAATGGAGATGTCAGAACTGGAAAAACGGAATGGAGTCTTTACAGGGTGCAAAATGTGATGAAGCGTGATTAGGATTACGATGTGAGTCAGCGGGCTTGTCATGAATGTTAGTTTTTGGCTGATTGTTACTTCCCGCCAGGGTAGTGCACTGCAAATCAAGTCTCGCCATTCCTCAAGTTGTTACAAACATTCAATATTTTTTTAAAATATGCAGATTTCACTAAATTACCTGTCTCTTAACTCAGGTTGATAGAAAACACAGACCAGGTTTCTGTACTTCACAAGATTTACTATGTACTGCAAATAAATAGAATCTAGCTGCAGATATTTACTGATGAATTTATAACTTTACCAAGTAAAACTTTAATTCTCGTACAAACTCCTCCTCTACACACATGTGCAGATCGACATATATTTTTCATATCTATGAGTGTTAAGGGTGGAAGGAAAGACTGGGAAGGCAGTTTCATGGTCACAGGGTTTACTGAGATGATTCTTTACTAATCAGAATGCTGCTTCTTAAATCTTCCTTCTCTGGATGGTTTCACTTGTTTTCAGGAGGCAGATGGAGACTGGTTCATATTTATAGGAGTTATCTGACTTTTTAATTAAAAGCCGTAGCTTATAGCAAATACTTACTGCAGAGAACACAGAGAGTTTCTGAGCCTGCAAAGATCTGATGGCTTCTCACTATCTTGTCCAGAGCCCCAAGCTGTTCAGCTACCTGGGATCCAATTTAAAAAACTATTTAGATAATTGGCCCTGCATTTATCACAGTTAATCCACCTAGCCTGCACATCCCTGGACATTATAGCATGGCTAATCTAACTAACCTGCACATCTTTGGACTGTGGAAGGAAACTGGAGCACCTGAAGGAAACCCACACAGACACAGGGAGAATGTGTAAACTCCACACAGTTACCCGAGAGTGGAATTGAACCTGGATTCTTGTGCTGAGAGGTAGCAGTACTCATCACTGAGCCACCTTGCCATCCCTGAATTGCCAGTATCCACAGTTCTTTGGTTCATCTTGGTAAAGAGGAGACAGTTAGGACCAGGAAATTGGAAAGTTTTCAAATTGCCACCAGAACCTCCTGATTTCCTTTGAGTGGTAAACAAGCCTAGTCTATGGAACTTCTCCCCATAATTTAAGCCTTAACTTTACAGAACCTGAGCACGTTGCATTAATGTGAGCTGATCAGACAAAGCCATCCTGCATATGTAAAGAAGAAGTCAGTTAATTACTTTCCAGTTGTAGCTACTGTTGTAATGAAGGAAAATGTAATTGATGGAAATGCAGCAGCTAATTGGCATACAACAAGGTTTCATTGAGACAACTACATCATCTGTTTGTAGATGTTGGTTAGCTGAGGGACAAATATTGGCCAGGGTCAGGCAGAACTCCCCTGCCTTTTTTCCAATTGTACTGTGGAGTCATTAAACTCCGCCTGAGAGGGGCAAACTGGACCTCAGCTAAACGTCTTAACCAAAGGTCAGAATCTCCAATATTGCAGTACTCCCTCATCACTACACTGGAGCATCACCTAAAATCCTGGAGTGTGGCTTCACAGCCTTAGAGTGCTAGATTCTTACTGGTGCTTGAACTTGCAATATTACAAAGCATGCATAATAACAATTGAGCCAAGCTGACAACACAATGTAACATTAATTAATCTGCTTAGTCAGCCTCCAGAACAAATAAATCCTTCCTGTTACTTTTGTAGGAACATACATGTCAGTGAAGCCAAGGTACAAATGGTAACAGATATTCAGAGATTCATAGGAATACATGAAGTGAACAAGGAATCTATAAAACCAATGTCATTCCACTAGAGTGAATGGCACTCTAATATTGTCAATGTCACTTCACATTTTCAGAAGGGTAAGGGAGATAAGTTAGGAAATTATAGAGCTATTAGTTTAACATCACAAGTAGGGAATTTACCAGCGCCTATTGTTAGGGACAAAGTGATTAGAGCACCTTATATATTTCAAGATGCATTGCAGTGATGTGCCAAAGTTCCTTTAACAGCACCTTCCAAATCTGCAATCTTTACCTAGGAGAAAGTGAGGACTGCAGCTGCTGGAGATCAGAGCTGAAAAATGTGTTGCTGGAAAAGCGCAGCCGGTCAGGCAGCATCCAAGGAGCAGGAGAATCGACGTTTCGGGCATAAGCCCTTCTTCAGGAATGGGGAGCAGGAGAATCAACGTTTTGGGCATAAGCCCGAAACATCGATTCTCCTGCTCCTTGGATGCTGCCTGACCTGCTGCGCTTTTCCAGCAACACATTTTTCAGCTGCAATCTTTACCGCCTAGAAGGATAAGAGAAGGAACTGCATAGATCCTGGTTTAGCTAGCATTGTTGTCCATTCCTATTTGCCCTTGAGAAGGTTATAAGGCGCTGTTATCTTGAACCAATGCAGAGATAGCCACAGTTTTTTGAAGAGTTCCAGGATTTAGACTGATAACAATTTAGGCTTAGCTAGTGACACTTAGAACCCCTTGGAAGAATAGGGAATAAAAACATACATGAACTGATCGGTCAGAGCCTAAATGGATTTGTAAAGAGTAAATAAAAATATAATGAACCAGTTAAATATTTTGAGGAGGTTAGTAAGGTGAGACAATGTCATATAGATATTAAATATATTGACTTGCAGAAAGAATTTGATAATGTCCCTGAGACAAGCCTGTTAACCAAACATGGGCAGCATGGTGGTTCAGTGGGGGAGTGGCACAGTGGCTCAGTGCTTAGCACTGCTGATTCACAGTGTCAGGCACCTGGGTTCGATTCCAGCCTTGAGCAACTGTCTGTACATTCTCCCTGTGTCTGTGTGGGACCCCCCGGGTGCTCTGGCTTCCTCCCACAATCCAAAGATGAATAGGTTAGGTGAATTGGCCATGCTAAATTGCCCATAGAGTTCAGGTGTAGGTTAGCTGCATTAGTCAGGGGAAATGTGGAGTAGGGAAATTGGTGTGGATGGGTTACTCTTCAGAGGATCGGTGTGGACTTGTTGGGCCGGAGGGCCTGTTTCCACACTGTAGGGATTCTATAAAACTAAGAGTGCAATAGAATCAAAGGCTTGGATGGAGAATTGATTGGCAGGTAGCAAACAGTAGGGGTAATGGGTTTGTACTCAAATTGACAAGTTGAATTGCAGTGTCTCCCAGAGATCACATTCCTACAGTGTGGAAACAGGCCCTCTGGCCCAACTAGTCCACACCAACCCTCCAAAGAGTAACCTACCCAGACCCATTTCACTCTGACTAATGTACCTAACACTATGGGCAATTTAGCATGGCCAAATCATCTGACCTGCACATCTTTGGATGGTGGGAGGAAACCCACTCAGATACTGGGAGGATGTGCAAACTCCACACAGACAGTCACCTGAAGCTGGAATCGAACCTGGGACCCTGGTGCTGTGAGGCAGCAGTACTAACCATTGAGCCATCATGCCGCCCCGTGCTTTACTGGGGCTTCACTTTTCCAGAACACTTAAAAAATTATTTGGATGAATGAATAGAGAACGTTGTATCTAATTTTGCTGATGTCATTCAGTTAGTCTATACAGTAAATGCTGGAGATGGGAGCAGAGGTCAGCAAGGGCCATTAATAGATTCAGTGCGTGGCGAAAACTGTGGCAGATAAAGTTCAATGAAGGAAAGCGAGAGGTTGTTCATTTTGGACCGAAGCGGATTGGTTAGAGTATTTTCTGAATAACTAGAAGTTGGGAACTGTGAAGGAGCAAAAAGATTTAGGGTGTTCAACAATAGAAAAGTAAGATAATGAAGGGACTTAAAATCAAGGTCGAGAACTTTAAAATTGGAACATTGCAGCATATAAGTACAAACCTTGCATTTATTCCAACATTTGAGAGAGGCAAATCAGAAAAAAAAAGTCTGCTTCAATGACTTAATAAGGCGGTAAGAATATAAAACTATCCTTTGACTGTTGCCATTGTTTAAAAAAAAGTCACTGCTGGGAAAATTTTTAAAAATCTATTTAGATAATTGGCCCTGCGCAACATGTTAGTAATTATTCAAATGCCTTTTTTGGCATTCATATAATTACAATGAGTACCATCAGGACTGATTTGATTAAATAACTGTTTCCAACACCAGTATTAAAGTGGATCCCCTTGCAAGAGTTATATTAATGCACAACATCCAGAGGACTCAGAATCTCAGTAGAATTATAACTGTTTATTCTTTGCAGTTTAGGAATATAAACTATATTTGACTATGCAGAGTGGATGACAAATATCAATGCAGAATCCTGTGATTTAGAAAGAGAATTGCACTTAATGCCAAACAACTGATGTTTGCAAATGTACAAAATGGAAAATAAATGACAATTGATGATCCTAACACTTTCTGGTATTGAAAGTCTCTCACTCACTGACTAATTTTTTCTTTGATTGTTGCTAACCTTCGAAACCATAAATAAGTTTTCACAAGCAACAAAACTTTAAAATGATAGATTTCGCATCTGTCACACATTTGTCACATTCCAGATGAAACACATCAAACATCATTTTTTGATACAGTTTAAAAATATTGCTAGCCACGGTAAACGAGTCATTAAACCGCAGCCTGAAAATTACAATCAGTTACAATGGCCCATGATTGACCTCAGTGACTGATGTCAACTCTTTTTTATGACACAAAAGCAGGCAAGTATTATAACGGTTTTCCAGTCCTAAGATTCACAGTTGAGCATTGACATAGGAGTCCATCAAGGTACAAATATTCTAACTGTTATGAAACAGCATAAATAGCATGCATTTTCTGTTCATCATGCTGAATGTTTCCTGCTTATGACTCTTGAAGCATCATATTTAAATTTATATATCAAAAACTAAAAGAAAAAAAGGCTTGTCATGTCATAACACCTTCCTAGCCTCAGGAACATTAGAATGGGAGCAGGGCTTGGAGTTACTCAGACCATTTAATGCAATCATGGTTAATTCCTTGCCCTAAATCTTAGGACATTTAGATAACAATAATCTATCAATCTCAGTTTTAAAATGAAAAATTAACAGCTATTTACAGAAGTGTTCCAAAATTCTGTCACTCTTTGTATGTTGAAGTGTTTCTTCATTTCACTTTTAAGATGTTGGGCTCTAACCTTTTAGCCTAAGACCCTAACTCTAGACTCCACAATCAGCAGTAAGCATTCATCTACCCTGCCTGTTCTCCTTAATCTTTGAATAACTTCACTTGGATCACCTTCCCATTTCCAGTGTATACAACCCTAGTTTATGGAATTGTTCCTTGTATCTTAACCCTTGGAATCCTGGTGAACTTTGGTAAATGTATACTGACTCCCTCCACTGCTAATATGTTCTTCTTAAGGTGTGGTTTCCAAATCTGCTCACAGTGCTCTTGCTCTGGTCTAATCAGAATGTCTCATAAATGTCTTTGCAGCTATTAAAGTCTTTCTTTTTAAATGCAGGCACTATTGTAAAATAGATAATTATATTAACTTTTACAGAATCTGGAAGTTGGTAAACTCTGATTTATCTTACTAATCACCTTTGTTAAAATAAGAAAGGAAAAGCGTCAATCAGTTGCAAAGTATTAAGAAACTCTAGGAAGCCCATTATGTAGTTTAGATTGAAGCAAAAAGCTACAAAGGAACAGTGACTGGGCAAAACTACAATAAATAGAGTTCAATGTGAGATCACCAATTTTGGTAATCAGAATTTTCTTATGTGCATGAGACAAAGCTGTGGAAGAGGAAAGGAATTTAGATATCAAGAAACACAAATTACTAAAAACTTACATACAGGTACAAATCAAATAGGTTACTGAAATGATAGTGATTAGCCGATTTCACAGATGAGGCTTGAACTTCATTGACTTTAGAAGGTTGAGGCATGCTTCAAGTAAGGTGTTTACTTTAAATAAATTTAATTGAATAGATAGATAGAAAACTTTCTTCTGATGGGCAAACGTAAAACAAGAGGACATGAAACCTAGACAGAAATCTGAGGAATACTTTTTTCACACAAGAAATCTGAAATGTTCAAAATACGGTGTGGATACTGAGCATCAGGTGGAGCTTTCAGGACTGAGATTGTTAGATTTTTGCTGGGTCAAGGTGGATGAGAGGAGGTGAGGTCCAGATCAGCCATAACCTAATTGAGTGACAGAATAGGCTGAAAGGGCTGAATGTCCTCCACCTGTTCCTTTGTTCCCACTAAAATAACTTCAAATTGATTTCCTGAGATGCACTTAAAGAATGCAATAGGAGTTCATCTCATTTCCAAGCAACTGCAGAATCTATTAAGTCTCTCACTGACCTGTAGAGTAGTCCATATTTTACAAATTATGACCTAACGTACATGCAGATTCATTGAGGCATTGTGAGTTACATAAGACTATCAGAAGGAGGAAGCAGAGTACACTGGTCAGCTGCTTGAGCCTGCTCTGCATTCAATAAGATCGTGGCTGTCCTGACATTCCACACATGCATTTTCCTGCACTTTCTCCCTAACCCTTGAGTCCTCTACTGATCAAAAATCTGTCTGTCTCAGCCGAAAATATAGAAAAGGTCTCTGCTCCCACAGCTCTCTGTGGCAGTGAGTTCCCAAAGACTCACAATGCACTGAGAGAAGAAATTCCTCCTCATCTCAGGATTAAATTAGCACCCGTTTATTCTGAGAACATGTCGTCTGCTCTTAGACTCCCCCAGGAGGGGCATCATCCTCTCATATTTAGCCTGTCAAGCTCCTTAAGAATCCAAAATGCTTCAATGAGATCACCTGGGCAGCATGGTGGCGTGGCTCAGTGGTTAGCACTGCTGCCTCACAGTACCAGGATCCCAGGTTCAATTCCAACCTCAGCCGGCTGTCTGTATGGTGTTTGCATGTTCTCCCTGTGTCTGTTTCTGTGTGGGTTTCCTCTGGGTGCTCTGGTTTCCTCACACAGTCCAAAGATGTGCAGGCCAGGTGAATTGGCCATGCTAAATTGCCCAACCTGTTATGTGTACTAGTCGGAGGGGGTGGATTGCCCTTTGGAGGGTTGGTGTGGACTGGTTGGGTCAAAGGGCCTGTTTCCACACTGTAGGGAATATAATCTAAACCAAACCTCTCATTCTTCTAAACGCCAGTGAGGAGAGTTCCAACCTGTTTAACCTATGCTCGTAAGACAATCCCTTTATACCAGGGATCATCCTATTGAACCTTCTCTGAACTGCCTCCAATGAAGTGATATCTTTCTTCAAACTGCACTCATTACTCAAGATGTGGTCTCACCAGCACCGTGTACAGTTGCAGCAAGGCTTCTCTACTCTTATACTCCAACTATTCTTGAAAAAAGGGTCATCATTCCATTAGCATGACAGAATATTTTTCCAATAAAACTCTTCTATTATATTAACTCTTTTCCAAAGCTGAGTATTTCCAGCATTTTCTGTTTTTAGTTCAGTGTTCCAGCATTTACAGCACATTTTTGCTTTCATATTTTAACTTGATTACACACTTGTTAAACCAATATGGTGGTGGACTAGGACCCTTCAGCCAGAGCTCGTCTGCTCTGTCAGTTTCTTCCTTTTCTCTTTTGTATTTTTTTCTTCTTCTCTCTTCTCGGCCTCAGCCTCAGCCTCAGCATGGATTCGGCGAGGTATCTTCTTTGCCTGGTGTGGCGATCTCCCATCCCAGCATGGCAATCTCTCAGCCCAGCACGGCAATCTCCTGTCCTGACATGGCCATCTCTTAACCAGCATGGTGGCAATACTTGGCGGTCTTTTGGCAGTACAGGAGTGGTCTCTTGGCCCAACATGGACCTCTGGCCTCAAAGTGATTCCAGAGCAGTCTCCTGACCTCGAGAGACTCGAGGTGAAGGCTAGCATGGTCTGGGGTCAACACCTAGTGCAGACTAGAGGCTTAGTGCCAGCGTGGACTGCATTAGAAGGACTGTTGCTCTAATCTTCTTATTTCTGTATTTTTCCACTTTATTCCTACAATCTGCAATGCTGGACCTTCTTTTATTTTTCTAATTTTTCTTCTGAAGAATTTGTACTAAAGAATCTGTACCTAAGATGCCACCGTGAGTGGCGACTTGTAGACTTTTCACTTTATTCATTCGAGTACATGCGACAATAAATTTAATTCTCATAAAACTATGTTTAAGGTGCTATCTAAATGCAATTGTACATTAAGATGTTTTGAAGGATATGTAGCTAGGTATATAGAGAGAAAGACGTGCATTTATGTAGCATCTTTCAGAGCCACATGCCAAAAGCAGGTTACAATGAATTGAGAAATTTTGAGGCATTGCTCTGTAATAATACAAGTAATATGGCAGCCAGCTGAACACAGCTCAGTACATGCAGCAATTTGATAAGTGCCAGATAAACATTTTTTAATGATGTTACTCGAGTAATAAAAATTGCCAGCGCACTGAAGAGAGCAGCAGAGTTGCACCATCCACAAGATGTACTGTAGCAATCTGCAGAGAGTCCTTCAAAAGCACCTTCCATTGACCTCAGCCATCTGGCTGGACAAGAGCAACAGATGCATGAAGCATCATCACCTTCAGGTTCCCCTCCAAATCCCACAGCATCCTGACTTAGAAACATACCACTGTTCCTTCATTGTCACTGGGTTAAAATCCTGGCATTCCTTCATAATAGCAGTGTGGGTGTCCTAAACACAAAAGTCTAAACTTAAGAGACACTGTTTATTTTTGGGTAAGTCAAATCAAGACAATTTAACACTGATTAAAAAAAAAACTGGGCACATAAATTGCTGTCACTGGATAACACTGGATGTAACAAGGCAGTTCCCTTGGCTCAATGTTTAGTACTTTTGTTTCTCAGTTTGAAGGTTACAGAATCAAAAGTGTCTCCAAACACTTAAGCTAGGCTAATGTTGCTGGTGCCGTATTGATGGATTGTTAAACAAGGAAACATTAAACTAAAGCGCAATTTGCCCTCTGAATCAGGTATGAAAGATCAAGCAAGATGCTGAGGAGTGCTGCCAGGTGGACTTAACCAATAATGGTCTCTCAATCAACACCACTACAGCTTGGTCAATTGTCACAGGGGGAACTTGCTGTGGGTAAATTGGCTTCTGTTTTTTCTCCATTCCAACAGTGACTAACTTCAAAAGTACATCTTTGATATAAAGCACTTTTGAAGTTAGCATGGGCTGTGCTATTTTATGAATGGTTAAATACCTGAAATGTTAATGTTTTTTTACTCCACAGATGTTGCCTGACCCTTTGAGTATTTCCAGCATTTTTAAAAAATTTCAGACTTTCAGCATCTGCAGTACAGGACGAGCCCCATATCCACAGAATCATTTTCTGTGGTTTCAGTTACCTGCAGTTTACTGCGGCCCATAGCCTGAACCTTCTAGGACCAGGGTCCATGGGGCTGCTGGGAAGGTAAATTTCCCATTTAAGTGATGGGTTCACTCTTATCTGCGATTTCGTGCTTCCTCAGTCGGCCTTGGAACGTATTCCCCACGGTTACAGGGGGACTACTGTATTTCAGTTTTGCGTTTCTCTGCCTTGACTGTTTAGCCCAGAGCATGAAGGGTCCCTCAACCTGAAACTCTGGTTAACTCTGATTTCTCTCCATCAGACCTGCTGAGCTTTTCCAGCAATTTCTGTGGTTTCCGATTTACAGCTTCCGCAGTTCTTTCGGTTTTTATATGATAAAACAAAGAATCTGAAACAAGGTCAGAAACTGCTGGAGGAACTCAGCAGGTAGGAAACATACATGAACAGAAAGCAGAGTTAACATTCCAAGTCGAGTGGCCCCTCTCGGAATTAAGTATAGCTTGGGAACTACAATCCCCACAACCCCTTGCTTTAACAATCTCCATATATTGCCTGGAAAAAAATTCTAAATAAACTTCAGATTTCCGAACTTCTGAAACGCTCGGTTGATATTCATTTCCTTCAACTAGCTGAGTCGTTCACATATATTATTTTACGCGTCTTTCAAGCTAATGTACAACTTAAATTGAGGCCAACATATTTTTTGGTAAAGACGGTTTTGCACAATGAATGTGTTGAGATAGTTTGGCCCCGGCTGGAGTTTGTGACGGAGCTAGAATGCAAGGTCAGTGCAGCCAACGCCAGGAGTTTTACAAAATTCTAAAGAGACTTCAATCTTCGGTTTTTCCCACACGTTCTTCTTAGGAAGAGAGATTTTGTGAGAGATTTTCCCTCCCTCGCTTTGTTTGCCTGTTGCAACCCCACACTGAGTCAGCTGAAATATCTGTTGTTGTTTCAGTGGGACAGTCAAGTAGGAACCATTGATTCCAAACATTGTTGTGCAGTTCTGTGAATTAATTGCACTTCCCGTGTGTCCCATATGAGTATCTGAGTTCTTCCGAAATGGCAAACTGAAACGAAGGGATTATTTTGTGTCTGTTTTATTTATTTGCAACGAGAACAACAACTTGCAATCTTTCAGATTTTAAGAATTAAACTCGGTTTAATTAAAATACATCATAGGTCATCGCCATCTAGTGGAATCTCAGCAATGCACAAGTAACTCGACCCAACATTTATGTAACGCATTTTGTTGATGAACTATTTAAGATTTAAATTATAGTGTTCATTTCCGAATCATTGGGCCGCCCTGGTTGCAGATTAAACAAAACTGTAGACAAGTGAGATGTGGTCCGTTTTCGTTGGAAGAGTAGGGAGACAGCACACTCGTTAAGAAATAAGTGTTTCGATAGTGTTCAGAAACAAAGGGTTCTGTGGCACAGATACACGACTCAGTAAAAACAGCCACAGGGGGTGATAAGGCGCAGACGAAACCTTGGGCTTAATTTCGACAGGGATAGAATTGAAAGGCAGCAAAATGAGATCAAATAAGCGGATTCCTGGGGGAATAAGGCGATTGCCCTCAAAAGATTGAGTAGACTGGGACTTTCCTGCAGTTGGGAAGAATGACGTAATTGAAACATGAAATCCTCAAGGGGCTTGACAGGGTAGAGATGCTGAGGCAACTAAAAGAGAAGGCTGGAAATCCGAAACAGAAAACTTTGGAATTACTCAGCAAGCCAGGATGCATCTGTGGAGGGATATGCAGTTAATATTTCAAATCAGCGATGACTCTCTGAACATTGCCTGTGCAGATAGTTTGACATTGGTGGGATGTGGGTATCTCTCTCGATAAGGTTGGCATTTATTGTCTATTCCTTTCGCAAGGTGATGGTGAGCAATCTTCTTGATTCACTGCAGTTAATGTGACGTGGGTACACCCACAGTGTTTTGGGGGACAAAATTCCAGATTTTTGAGTCAAACAGGGTGGTGCTGGAAAAGCAGAGCGGGTTAGGCAGCACACTAGGAGCAGGAGAGTTGACATTTTGGGCAAAAGCTGTCCTGACTTTTCGACTCTAATTTCCAGCACCTACAGTCCTCACTTTCTCCTTCCAGATTTTTGACTCAGGTGCACTGAACCAGCAAAAATTAACTTCCAATTTAGGATCCAAAAGAGAAAATGCTGGAAAATCTCAGCAAGTCTAGCAGCATCTGTAAGGAGAGAAAAGAGCTGATGTTTCGAGTCTAACTGACCTTTTGTCAAAGCTGGTCAGTTAGACTCGAAATGTCAGCTCTTTTCTCTGCTTACAGATGCTGCCAGACCTGCTGAGATTTTTCAGCATTTTCTCTTTTGGTTTCAGATTCCAGCAGCCGCAGTAATTTTTTCCAATTTAGGATGGTGTGTGTTTCGGGGAAATTGTAGATGGTGGTGGTTTGGGAAGTGCCATGGCAGTGCCATGGCAGCAGCCTTGGCTACAGTGCAACTTCTAGATGGCGCCTCTGTACACCAGCGGAGTAGCGAGTAACCATTCACGGAGGAGTTCCTGATCACGTGAGTTGCTTTGTCCTGAATAGTGTTGAGCATCTCATGTGTTTTGGAACTGCAGTCATTCAAGAAAGTGGAGGGTATTCCATTACACTTTGAATTGTTAATAGCAGACAGGATATGGAGAGCCAGTTGGTGAGCTGGCTACTATAGAATTTCTATCCTATGACCTACTGTTTCAGCCCAGTTTTGATACAGGGCAGTCCCCAAGATGTTGGTGATGGGGATTGAGCAATGGGGGTAATGTCATTCAATATCAAGAGAAGATGAGACTTTCTCACTTCCTGCTATCGGACATATCTTAAAGGCTACTTTCTTGGCTAAGCTTTTGGTCACACGGCTAATGTCTTCTTGGGCATAGAATCACAGTCATAGAGATGTACAGTACAGTACAGATGTACCTTTGGTCCATGCCGACCAGATATCCTAACTTAATCTAATTCCATTTGTCAGCACTTGGCCCATATCCCTCTAAACCCTTCCTATTCATAGACCCATCCAGATGCCTTTTAAATGTTGTTATTTTACCAGCATCCATCACTTCCTCTGGCAGCTCATTCCATACACGTACCACCCTCTGCATGAAAAAGTTGCCCCTTAGGTCCCTTTTATATCTTTCCCCTCTCACTCTAAACCTATGCCCTCTAATTCTGGTCTCCCCCACCCCAGGGAAAAGACTTTGTCTATTTATCCTATCCATGCTCCTCATGATTTTATAAACCTCTGTAACGTCACCCCTCAACCTCTGACGCTCCAAAGAAAACAGCCCTTGCCTATTCAGCCTCTCCCTATAGTTCAAATCCTCCAACCCTGGCAACATCCTTGTAAGTCTTTTCTGAACCCTTTCAAGTTTCACATTGTTCCACTAGGAAGGAGACCAGAATTGCACATAATATTCCAAAAGTTATCTAACCAATGTCCTGTACAGCTGCAACATGATCTCCCAACTCCTTTACTCAATACTCTGACCAATAAAGGAAAACATACCAAATCCTGTCTTCACTATCCTATATACCTGTGACTATACTTTCAAGGAACTATCAACGTGCACTTCAAGGTCTCTTTGTTCAGTAACACTCCCTAGGACCTGACCATTGAGTGTATAAGTCCTAAGATTTGCCTTTCCAAAATGCAGCACCTCATATTTATCTAAAATAAACTCTTTCTGCCACTCCTTAGCCCATTGACCCATCTGATCAAGATCCCATTTAATCTGAGGTAACCTTCCTCACTGTTTACTGCACCTCCAATTTTGTTGTCATCTGCAACCTTACTAACTATACCTCTATGTTCACATCCTAATCATTTATATTGGTGATGAAAAGCAGTGGACCCAGCGCTGATCCTTGTGGCACACCACTGGTCACAGGCATCCAGTCTGAAAAACAACCCTCCACCACCATCCTCTGTATTCTACCTTCGAGCAAGTTCTGTATCCAAATGGGTAGTTCTCCCTGTATTCCATGAATTCTAACCTTGCTAACCAATTTAGCATGAGGAACCATATCAAACACCGTAGTGAAGTCCATATAGTTCACATCCAATGCTTTGCCCTCATCAATCCTCTTCGTTACTTCTTCAAAGAACTCATTCAAGTTTGTGAGACATGATTTCCCACACACAAAGCCAGGTTGACTATCCCTAATCAGTCTTTGCCTTTCCAAATACATGTAAATCCTGTCCCTCAGAAATCCCTCCAACAACTTGCCAGCAAAGTTGTCATTTCTGCGAAATACTATGATGCTTCATTACCTTAAATGTTTTATATAAATATGAGTTGGTTTAGCTTTTGTTCATGGTCATTGTCTAACATTTGTGTGCTGTGAACGTTATCTCCCAACCATGAAGGTTGTCCAGGTTTACTGCACATGAGAATGAACTGCTCCATTATACGAAGCATTGCAAATGGTGCTGAACACTGCAATAATCACCCCAACCTCATGATGGAGGAAAGGTTATTAAGAAGTAGCTGAAAATTGATTGGCTTGAGGCACTCTTCTGAGAAACCACAGTCTAGTGTGCAATGGGCATTTTCCTACCTCTGTGTCAGAATGTCTGGGTTCAGTCCTATCTGAACAAGACAATTAAAAAATATCTACTGTTAGGAACACCTCCTCCAGTGATAGCCTGTGGCTAAAATGATTGGGTTCCAATGATCAAAACAATGTTCCTTTGTGTTAGGTGTGACTCAAATTAGATTCCCATTGACTTCAGTTTTGGTCAGGCCTGTTGTTGCTAAACCTGATCAAATAATGTCTCGATGTCAAGCACAGTCAATCTTGCCTTACTTCTGGAATTAAATTATTTTGTCCATATTTGGATCATTTGACACCTTGTTCCTGTATTAAATACCAAATAGTGTTACAACCTACTAACAAAAATTGAATCTCTCACCAATTATTCTGGCATTTTCACAAACAAAACGTATCCCTAATCAGGTTGGCCTCACATAAATATCCTTATTTGAAGAAGGAAAATTAAATGCCAAATCTTGCCAAAAAACAGTGGCAAACTATGAATGCTGAATGTATGCAATAACAATGCATTGACAAATGTTCATTTGGAAAGGTATAAGGTTATTTCACCCGGAATTATGACTGTTGACAACTGATGCTTGATAGGATCTTTTCATTTCCACTCAGAAGCTGGGATTCTCAGTAACTATTACATCTGAAATGGATCTGATTCAGAGTTTTAAAACAAAGTTCTTGAGTTTGGGGAAAGGCAGCAATCCGTAGGCTGTACTCAGAAATAGAATTGGAAATAAACTCGGGAATATTTCATTCCCTTTCACCACAATGAATGGATTCTCACTGATGCCAGCATTCTCACAGATTTCTTGTAGAAACTTGGCCTGTACCTGGACCACCTCCAATTCTGAACCTTTTGTTCCTTTCCCTTTTCCCAACCATTAGTTACACCGAAAATCTTACTGTCTTTTTGGAACTTTCATGCCTAATCCAAACTGCCCTTGAGAAGGTTGTGGTGATGGGAAAGCTTCTTACAGGCAATGCCTGTAGTTTACCATTTCAGAGGGCAATTAAAAGTCAACCACATTGTGGTGAGTCATATATAGGTCAGAGTGGATGGCTTATTTCCTTCACTAAAGGACAATTAAATAACAGTCCATTGGGTTTATGGTCACCATTACTGAGATGACCTTATTATTTAATTCAGCGAATTTAAATTTCTCAGCTATAGGTTAGATTCAGGGTGCATTTTGAGATGTCTTTGGATTACCAGTCCAGTAACAACAACACTGTCTCCTTCCTTTTCAAACCTTCTAAATATTTCACACAAGCGGTGTAAATTGGAGGTGTTTGGATACAGAGTTTGTGAAAAGTGAATTATAAAACTTGAATAAACTTGCCTTTTTATTACTTCTAATGCTCAACTTCTGATTTGTTGATACATTTTAAATTAAGTTACGAAGAAAGAGTAATTGACGACTTACTGATATTCAGGAGCTGGGTATTCGTTAGTACAGCAATATAAAAACTGTAATTTTTTTTAAGCTATGTACAGAACTTATAAAGCACCTTTAATGTAATAGCACACCCCAAGGTGTTACACCAGAGTATTATAAAGGAAGGTATGATTCAAACCACATTGAATCTTAAAGGTAGACAGTGGGATAGAGGGATGGAGAAGTTTAGGACCTAGGCAAAAATGAAGGAGCAATTAAAATAGTCAATGCACAAGAGGCTGAAATTAGAAGAACATCTATCTTAAAGGGTTGTGAAAACGGTATATTACAGGAATAGGGAGGGAAGAGGCAACAGAACAATTGAGAACAAGGGTGAGCATTTTAAAATCAAGATGTTTCTTGACAAGGAACCAATGTATGTCAATGAGTACTGGGTAACAACACTAGCTGCAAGTTAAATCAAGGGCAGCAGAGGTTTGGATGATATATTGAGGGAGAGTAGAATGTAGAACAACCAGGGGTGCATGGGAAAAGTTAAGTCTCAGGGAAACAAAGGCATGAAAGATGGTTACAGCAGAGGAGTTGAGAAATTCCCTGCTGTATGATTCCATAAACAGAATGGAACTATCTACAGTCACAGAACAGGAATAAACCATCAGGCCATTGTGCTGATAACTGCCCTTTGAAAGGGCAAGCCCAGTTATCTAATTGATTCCATACTCCCACTCCCTGCCCACCACTTTTGTCCTCCACCAAAGTAAACTCTTGTGGTGCAGTGGTAGTGTTCCTACCTCTGGGCCAGGAGGCCTGGGTTCAAGTCCCATTTGCACCAGAGATAATATGTCTGAACTGGTTAATTAGAAAATTTATAAATCACCAACGCTTTCCTCTTGAACTACTTATCTAATTCTCTTCATTCACCACCCCTTCTGGCAATGAATTCCCGATCACGGTGTGCATAGGGAAGCAAATCGCTCAGTTGATTAGATTGTGAGCCTATGTTTCAGAATAAGGTCAAAAGCATTACAGTTGATTCTCATTCTATTTGACTTAGGCTTAGGAGTGGCCTCCTTGCCCAGCCACAGTGAACAGAAACTCAATTCCTTAACTCAATTTTGAAGGCCTAGAATACAAAGCTACTCAACCTTCAAACCTTCATCTCAGCAACCTGTTCTTGTAATTTAATCCTTTTTAGCCCCGTTTCCATTCTGGTGATTCTGCACTGTAGCCCCTCCAAGGCCAGTATAATCCTTCCTGAGTCACAGTACCCAGAACTGAACACAGTCAGTCCAGATGGGATCAGCCTTCTGAACTCTAGGGAATACAAACAGAATTTGTGCATCGGCAATACATTGTGTGTATTTTTTAAAGCTTTTACAATTCAACATCCTGAGACTCCAAAAGCAGCTGATGTAGACAGTCACTTTAAAATGTACTGTTAATTCACCACTTGGTTTTGAAACAATGCTTGTGTTTCATGATCAGAACAGTTAACTCTCTGAGCAGTTCCAATTTGTGTCAGAGACACAACTATGCTAGTCTTCAACTTGTGCCAGGGGTAGTGCAGCTGGTGTTACAGCAGTGACAGCCACAGGCTAAACTGGCAACAACCATATGGTGAACCTTCATTAAAGAGGGGAAACAGAGCACACTTTGTAACAAATTAAGTGACTTCCTCCACCTAGTCAGACAACTGCAAGAACAACAACTTGTATTGTACAGCACATCTATTGTATAAAACATGCATAAAGATTCACAGAAGAGCAGTTATCGAACAAAAATTGGCACCAAGCCACATAAGAGATATTTGTAAAAGTAAGCAAAAGCTTGCTCTTTTAAGGTAAGAGGGGAAAGATTTAAAAGGAATCCGAGCTGCAATTTTTTCCATATAGATGGTGGTGCACATATGGAACAAGTTGCTAGAGGAAGTGGTACAGTTACAACATTTAGAAGATTTTTGGACAGGTACATGGATGGGAAAGGTTTAGAGGGGTATGGGCCAAACGCAGGCAAACAGGACTAGTTTAGGAAACTTGGTCGGCATGGACAAGTTGGGCTGAAGGGTCCGTTTCTGGGCTGTACTCTTGCTCAAAGAGGAGCACCCTTAAAGAGGAAAAGAGAGGTACAGAGATAGAGGGGTTTGGGGGTAGAATTCTCGAATTTAGAGTCCAGGCAGCTGAAAGCATTGGTTTCAGTGATTAACCTCAGGACATGCAGAAGCCAGAGCAAGTGGAACACGGTTCCTGATAAATTGTAGGAGGCTTGAAAGATAGAGGTATGTGGCCTTGCTCACCCTATCACATCTGGGATTGGCACAGGATGTGGAGATGGACTGGCTGCCATTAGCAAATTTTGACACCACAGAACATGATACAGTTCTGAAGAATGGTCACTGAATCCAAAACGTTTAACTCTGCTTTCTCTCCACAGAAGAGGTGCTGCAATTTCTGTTTTTGTTTCTGATTTCCAGCACCCACAGAGTTCTTTATTTTATGCGTGTTGTTTATGGTACAGGCAGTTCTTGATTAACGTGGTTTCATCATAACACATTTTTCACTTCACCACCCCTCATTCCATTAACTCACAATTATGCTGCTCTGACTAGATTCCCCACCACACAGGAGTAAATGCAGACCAAACCTCAACATTCTGGGCAGGTTGCTGTTCATATAAACTGTTTTAGCCATTGTCTGGCTCAATGAAGGCTGGATACATTTTTAAAACCTGTCCCCAAGGACACCCAACCCTCCACTTCCAAAGCAGCAAAGAGTCTGGTGATTCTCACCCTTCAGCTTCCTGAGCGACTGATGAGTTGGATGGGCTTTCTGCCCACCTCCAGGTAAGCAACCTTGGAGATGATGCAAGGAACATGATAAGATATTCTTTCATTTTTCATGTCTATTTTGATGCTTGATATTAAGTTTGTGGTTGTATTCTAATTTTGTTTGAGTTTCCAAGATTACAATCTGAACATTTACATGGGTTTTATTATATTATGTATTTCATAGAGTCATACAGCATGGAAACAGATCCTTCAGTCCAAGTAGTCCATGCCAACCATGTTCCCAAACTAAACTAGTCCCATCTGTCTGTGTTTGGCTCATATCCACCCAAAACTTTCCTATTCATGTACCTATCCAAGTACCTTTTAAACATTGTAACTAGTGAGTTTTGAGCAGATTTGTAGCTCAGGTTGAGGTTCTGGATGTAGGTTTGCTCACCGAGCCGGAAAGTTCATTTTCAGACGTTTCGTAACCATACTAGATAACATCTTCAGTAGGTTTTGCCCGGAGGCTCACTGAAGATGTTACCTAGTAGGGTGACGAAACATCTGGAAATGAACCTTCCACTCAGCGAGTGGAACTGTAACTGTACCTGCATCCACCACTTCCTCTGACCATTCATTCCACACACGAACCATTCTCTGTGTGTGGGAGGGAACATGTTGCATCTCATTCTTTTTTTAAAACTTTCTCCTCTCACCTTAAAAATATGCCCCTAGTTTTGAACTTCACCACCTGAGGGAAAAGACCCTTGTTATTCACCTTATCTATGCCCCTCATGATTTTATAAATGCCTATAAGGTCTTCAAGCTCCTACACTCCAAGAAATAAAGTCCCAGCCTACTTTTATAACTCTAAACTACCATTCTTGGCAATATCCTGGCAAATATTTTCTGAACCCTGTCCAATTTAATGTATCTTTTCTATAGCAGGGCAACCAGAACTGCACACAGTATTCCAAAAGAGGCCTTATCATTGTCCTGTATAACCCCATCGTGACTTCCCAACTCCTGTACTCAAAGGTCTGTGCAATGAAGGCAAGCATGCTAAATAATGCCTTCTTAGCCACCCTGTGATGCAATTTTCAAAATAATTATATATCTGAACCCCCAGGTCTCTCTGCTCTACAACACTACCCAAGGCCCTACCATTAACTGTACAATTCCTGCCCTTGTCGGTTTTAACAAAATGCAATACCTCACATTTATCCAAATTAAAATCCATCTGTCACTCCTCAACCCATTAACCCAATTGATCAAGATTTCTTTGTAATCTTCGACAACCCTCTTCACTGCCCATTATACCACCAATTTTGGTGTCATCCGCAAACTTAATAACCATTGCCTTCTATATTCATATCCAAATCGCTTATATAATGACAAACAAAAGTGAACCCAGTACCGATTCCAGTAGAACACCACTGGTCACAAGCCACCAATCCAAAAAACAACTCTCCACCATCATACTCGTCTCCTACCGTCAAGCCATTTTTGTATCCAATTAGCAAGCTCACCCTGAATCCCATGTGATCTAACTTTACTAAGTTGTCTATCATGCAGAACCTTGTCAAAGACTTTACTAAAGTCATGTAAACAACCTCATGTACCGCTCTGCCATCAATCCTTTTGGTTACTTTATCAAAAATCTCATTCATAACAGAATCGCTTAATGCAGTGATTTTCAGAAACTTAATCATCATGTTAACCAAAGTCTACCTGTAACTTAGAGCACAGGTTACGTAAAGTATGGTCAAATAATTAGATTTCATGAGTGCTTTAAAGGAGGAGAAAGAGGTATAGCGACAAAGTTCAGAGAGATCAGTTCCACAGATTGGAGACCAAGGCAGAAGCACATACCAGACAAATCAAACTGAGAACGCAATAGTGACATAATAATGATCTAGTTATCACTAATGCAAAAATAAAACAATGAAATGAATTAATTAGTAAATGCAGGAGATTTGGAAATAGTTGTAACAGGAATGAATTGCGAGAGGATGTAGTGGAGGCTGGTACAATTGTAACATTTAAGAGGCATTTGGATGGGTATATGAATAGGAAGGGTTTGAAGGGATATGGGCCAGGTGCTAGCAGGTGGGACTAGATTGGGTTGGGATATCCCGGTTGGCATGGACGGGTTGGACCGAAGGGTCTGTTTCTATGCTGTACATCTCTATAACTCTAGCTATGCTTTCAGTTCCTGTCGCAAATTCTGGTGCAATATCATTGTGAAGAGACCATAGACTTTATGCATAGCTGTGCATCAGGTTATCAATAACTATCAGAAGGGGAAGATGTCCTGGATTTTTCACATAACATTGTGTTTTGTTACACTTCATTCCAGGATTCTGAAGTTTAGACAATAAGAGTATGATTTACAACCTATCCAGAATTCCTTTTTGTTCTTACATTGTCATACTGCAATAACAACGTTCTTCTGCCTGTGTAGGAATACGCAGTAAATGCTTCAAATATTAACATCGCCACATGAAAGACTGCTTAATCTCTTGCTTCTATTCAACTCTGTCATGAAAGAAGCAAGTGATATATTCATGCACACAGTCAGAAGTGACAATAAAGCAACAGCACAATTCGGAATGAGGTTTAATGCATAAAAACTTCTTTGATCTAAATTTAATTTAATTCTGTATGCGTCCATCGTAAAAACAAGTTATGTTAACAAGATTATTATATTACAAATCCAAGGCTGACATGTAACTGCAAGAAATAGCCTAGCAACCCAGCAGACTGCTGCTCAGGTGATGTTGGGTCTCCTACATATGTTTACTTTCAGCAGCTGGTGCTATGGGCTGACTGTTGTCACTGAATGTTGGAGGCATTTGCACTGTACAGTAACCATATGGTTAATGCAGAGATACAAATTTTACAACATTCTTGAACAATTTAAAAGGAAACTAATCCTGGATTAAATTGACTGAAGGGAATTTGAAACTGTATTCTTGAGTTCAGACTCTAACTTACCATCCTTGCAAGTATGAAAGAATGGAGTGCCTTTGGGAGGGGTAACTTGGGAGCATCTCATTTTTCCCTTATGTCTCATCTCAAGCGCTTTCTTCTTTGCAGTTCAGAACAAAACCCTGAGCTATCGTGACCAATGTGCATTACTTAATAAATACATTGAAAACATAAATGAGACTGTTATTAAATCACAGCACAGAACCCAGTACACAGGGAGCAGGTAAGCAACAATCAAAGATAGTGACAGGAAGAGACAGATGAAGTGATAGAAAAAACACAGAGACAGACAAAGAGCATAAATCCTGCATCTCCTCCACTTTCATTCCACCTCTCCCCTTAATCCTTCCTGCAGGTGCCCACAGCACTAACATAATCTCCAGATCAGATGTCTCATATAAAACTTGCCATGTTTCACTCTCATGGTTTACAGTGTCATCTCAAACTCTCAATTACGTTACAACTCCCTTCAAGCCATTCATTATTCTACATTATTGTCAATGACCTAGCTTTCTCATAAGTGCTGAATAATGTCTTGTGTTAAGCTCTAATACACAATAATTATCAAATCAGAGGCTTGTTTGTGTTATTAAAATAGGTTTGAAAAATGTCTTTGAGATAATATGTAGCTAAAACAAACAGAGACACTCTGTGCACATACAACTTCAGTGAGAAGGGATTGCATCAATAAAATGGAATGGAGCAGTTTGGAAGATTCCTGAGTCTAACACCGCTTTTCCAGACATGTACAATTTACTTACTGGAATTATTAAGGTGATGTCTTAATTGTGTTTCCTATACAGCATAGAGCAGCTGCCATTTAATATACTGTGTGGTTGTAATATCTGAAGCAGGATTCAATTCAGTCACCTGTGCCATGGATTATCTCCTCATAAATATACAACAAAAAGGAGCAGCACTTTGCCTTACAAATAAAAAACAGATTGAGCCCTCTTAAAATATCCATCATTTGTCCAGTAAAGTTACAGCTCCAGTCTCTACACATCCTCCAAACTCGCTCTCATTAACCCTATTGTATCTGACCATCAGCCAAGCTCACTCACACATGTTACTTTGTGAATTTTATTTTTTCTATCTTATATGGCCAATTACACAAAAATCTTACATTTCACATCATTGCAAAGCCCAGGATTTCTACTAAATGGAGAACAGTGAGACACAAAAGAGCACACCGCCGAGCTTGATGCTGCTGGTTAGGTCTAACTGCTTTGAGACCATAAGGGAATCAATGAAGGAAAGGGTGTGTGTCTGTTAAAAAATAAACTGAGCAAATTGCCATGTTTTTATCTGGACTTTGCTGAATTTTCTTTTGGGCAGAGGAACAGACACTCTGTGAAAAATCTACATACAAACTGTTTTAATCTAGCACGATAAAAATCTTACGTCTTTGGAATTTCAAGTCCAGTAAATCTTAAGGCAGGGAAGGAGTCCATTCAGCTTGTCCCTGAAATGCATACCGTATATGAAAGCTAAAAAATGCATCCATGCTATTTATCGAAGGATAAACTAGGTAAACATAGAGGGAGAGAGGAACGAAAGGAGCAGATGAAGTAGGGATTTTTTGGAGCATCAACATTAGCAGAGATCAATTGGGCTAAATGGTAGAAATTCCATCCAGAGATAAATCCCATTCTGTTTTGAACATTATTACTGAATCTTTTTCTACTGCCACTTAAGATGGTGCCACGTCACAAACCTATAGAAAAAACATTTTTTGGCCCATATCCCCTCTAGTTCTTTTGTAAA
Organism: Chiloscyllium plagiosum; assembly: GCF_004010195.1. Taxonomy (NCBI): domain Eukaryota; kingdom Metazoa; phylum Chordata; class Chondrichthyes; order Orectolobiformes; family Hemiscylliidae; genus Chiloscyllium; species Chiloscyllium plagiosum. Next base: position 29,476,417 of record NC_057725.1, read on the forward strand.
TTACAGTACATTAAATTTTTGTACTAAATGGAGCCAGACGAATATTGATCACATGAGATTCTGATGTTTTGGATTTCAGATATTAATGATCTGCAAACTTGAACAGTGTGTAACATAGCAAAATCCGCGAATGTTACTAAAATAGGTGGGATAAGAGGCTGTGATGAGGAGATAGAGTGTTTACAGGTGGATATTGACAGGGGAGGAGAATGGGCCAGAATTTGGCAGATGGAGTTTAATGTGGATAACTGCAGGATTGTCCATCTTGACTGGAAAAACAAAAGGGCAAATCATCATTTAAATGGAAATTCAAAGTGCATCAGTGCAGAGAGATCTGGGTGTCCTTTGTGCGTGAATCGCAGAAAGTGGGTGTGCAGGTTCAGCATAAAGGCAAATGGATTATTGGTATTTATTGCAAAAGGACTGGATTATAAAAGTAAAGAAGCATTTTTACAATCATATAAGGCATTGTGGAGACAACACCTGGAGTTGTGTGTCCAGTTTTGTTCTCCTTACTTGAGGATGGATGTGTTGGCATTCGAAGCAATTCAGAGGTGATTCACCAGATTGATTCTGGGGATGAAAGGTCTGTCATACAAGGAGCGATTGAATAGCTTGGGCTTGCACTCACTGGAATTCAGAAGAATGAGAGGGGATCTGATTGAACTATACAAAATGCCAAAAGGGATCGATTAGGTGAACGTTGTCCCACAAGAGGAAACATCTGTTCAGTCTCAAACAAGAGGTCAAAGATATACAGTGAAAGGAGGTAGGTTCAAAACTGAGATGAAGAGAAACTATTACTCTGAGGGCTATGGATCTGTGGAACTCACTGCCCCAGAGTGCATTTGAGGCAGAATCAATCAACAGATTCAAGAAATAGATATGTTTCTGATGAAAAGAGGGATAAAAGGCTATGGGGAACAGCAGGAAAGTGGGGTTGTGACCAGGATAAGATCAGCCATGATTATATTAAATGGTGGAGTAGGCTCGAAGGGCTAATTTGCCTACTCCCACCCCTTGTTTATAAGTTCCTATTTTGATGACTGCTAATGCAAGAATAATTCAAATTTATGAAAATATGTTTCACCTTGTCCAATATTTTAGATCATGCATATGTTTCGACCCGAACACACTCTATATTCTTCAATTACCTTTGTGTCCAAAAACCTCTATCTTGAATATACTCTTTTCAACATCCATAGCTTTCTAGGTTTGAAATTTCAAAGATTCAAATCCTTTGAATGAAGAAATGTTTAATCTCTTATTAAATAGACAAATCCTTATTCTGAATGTGAGATACCCATGTTCTATAATTCCAAACCAGAGAAACAGCTTCGCTCTATCTTATCAAGTTCTGGAGATTTAAAAAAAAAATGATTGAATTAAATTGCTTCTAAACTTCAGGAAATTTTGCCCTGGACACTCTCTCTTTTCATAGGATAATCCCCTCATCCAGGAACCAGTCTAGTCATTTTTTGATGCATTTCTCTGCAGGGTTAAATATGTGCTTCCTTGTACAAAGAGATCAAATTGCAGTGTACTCCAGGTGGAAGGAGTTCTGAAGAGTTGTCTTAGTGGACGTGGAATGTTAACTCTACTTGGCTTTCCATGGATGCTGCCAGATCAGCTTAGGTTTTACAGTATTTTCAGTTTTTATTTCCAATTTCCAGAAATTTAGTTTAAATTGGGCTGCTGGACCACTTCAGAGGGTCAATCTGGAATGTGAGATCATTATCACGTATTGGCCTCACCGAGTAAGGATGTCAGGTTCCTCTTTCGGAGGACATGAACCGATTTTTTTTAAAACGTCAAAACAACAGATGTTAAATGGTCACTTTTCTTTCTTGTAACCATACATCAAATTTATTGAATTCAGTTTTCACTTTATGTATTGGTGGGACTTGAATTATGACAAGAGCCAGTTCCATAAGGACAATGCTGACACAACTTTGTATGCAACAGAATAAAAACAAAGTAAAGTTTAACATCAATGAATGTTAAAACTATCCATGTGTTCACTGTTGATTCTTACACGTTTAAAATTTTAGTAACATTACATAGGGAAACAATCTGATTAGTTCTTGAAGATTAAGTGGATTTTGAAATGGGTACTTCCTTCCCGAGTCGAGACCATGATGAGATTAGCCGTGATTGTATTAAATCGCAGAGCAAGCTCAAAGGGCTGGATTGCCTACTCCTGCTATTTCTTACGTTCCCCAATAACCAAGAATTCAGTCCCAACCAATTTATACATTTAGGATCAATAATAACATTAAAACAGAAAATGTAACCTTGATTTCACTGAATAATGGTAGTTTTGAAATATTGGCCATGAAACTGGATCTGGGAAACTCTTCTATGAAGCAACAGCTCTTTGGAATGTGTGATGGGCATTTTGAAAATCTCAATGCTAGATTCCACATTAATCGAATTTTACTTAACATCAGAATGCAATAGCTTAACCTTCAAAGTACTGGTGTTCGCTGAGTCCAATTTGATTTCAGTTTTTGTAGTTCAAGTGCTTTTCACTATATATATATATATTTATAAAGGACTAACAATATTGTAACCAACAAAGAATCTTGAAAATACCACTGCTTTGTTACAAAATGACAGTGATTGGCAGTTCAGCCCACTGCTGGAACAGGGCTCCTGTAAATGGTGTTGCTTTGGCTGCATTTTATTCAGGTTCCTGGAGAAAGCCATCTGCCTTCAGGTTAGTCTACGTTCCTGTACTTGGTAAACAGGTTGTAAAGTACACGCAGAGTAGACTTCAGGTCACAGTTCACAATATCTGAAAGAAACAATGCATTGCTTTTGACATGAGTTTGTGGCTCTAGGTAAAACCTCAGAACTGTACAGCATAGTGGTCCATTGTGCCTGTACTAGCTCTACGAAAAAGCAATCCAATTAGTTCCACTCCCCTGCTCTTGCTGCATAATTTTCCCCTTCAAGTTTTACCCAATTTCCTTCTGAAGGTTATTTCTGAATCTTTTTCCAACACTCTTTCAGACGATGCATTCCAGATCAGAGCAACTCACTCTGTGAAAGGAAGTCACTTCATCCTGCCTCTTCTGTCGATTATCTTAAATCAAAATCCTCTGGTTGCTGACCTCCTGTCACGAGAAACACTTCCATTTCTAGCTCCTCTCAGAATTCTAAACACCGTTAAACCTCTCCTTAAACATTTTACAATTATTTTCTGCAATAACATAATGGTGCAATTTGCTCAGGATCAATAGGCATCCCTGTGGGACAAGGATCCACACTCTCTCTTTATCACAGAATGGATACGGTATTGAAACAGGCCAGTCAACCCATCACGCCTGTACCAGTTCTGTTACCCAGTGCTAATCTCTTGCCTTTTCCCCTATATCCTGCATGCATTTCTATCCAAATAATCCTCAATTGAACCTTCCTCCATTGCAGCCCCAGGCCATTTATCTTGACCATTATGCAAAGAGAATGTTAGAACTGATGGTACTGCTCATGGACTAAGCATTTCCCTCCAGACATTATCCCAATGTGTCAGTGTGGAAGCTTTGGAGCCACAAAAGGATTAAATTGCCCATCAGATTGTCTGCTGTTAGGGTCCTTGGGCCTTTAGAAATGAAGAATCCCACCTTCAAGAGCTACAGGCCAATCAGGAGGTTTAATGTTCTTCAGGTCCAGCATTGCCAGCTGATGTTCTGGGAGGTGCAGAATCTGTAGGAGACCCAGGAACAGAGTGGGAGGCCTGGAGGAGAGATAACTGGGGCTGTTTCATTAATGAAAGATCCCAGCAAGAGGGAAAAGAGAGGTCTCAGTCCAGAGGGCGGAGCCCACAATCAGGCATGGGAAGTCTCACCAGGAGGACAATCACAAGATTGCAAGGAAGCTGCCCGGAAGTTGAGAAAGGGTCACCATCCTGAAACATTGGCGTGAATTTTCCACTGGCCAGATAATCACTATTCCAGTGTAGCTGGGAGTTGCATATAGGGACCCTGCAGAACCCCTGTCACAGCACAATGGGAAGGATTTGCCTGGGAAACTGAATTTTCCATTGGTAATTCCTGTATGCCTGGAATCTTCTAGACGTCTCATTTTAAACTGGAGACTTCAGAGGGTTCCGATTAAATTAAACAAGATAGTAACAAGGAAAAGGTTAGACAGTTAAATACATAATCTGACTCCTGAGTAACTATTAACAGACTCCACATTTACCTCACACACCTCCAACTATATGTCCACCTTAAGCCCCTTACAACCCATATACACCCCAATTCAAAACCCCTTTCCCTGCTGCTAGGGCTGTTATTACTATCTCTCCAACTGCCAACTCAACACAAACATCACCACCTGACTGACCTAACTTAAATGCTGCATTACTTATTTTGCCACTTCCTACTCGGTATCTTACCTCTGTTCATATGGCACTTTACATATGCAGCCCTCTGACCACCAGGTTACCCTATCCCATTTCCTATTTGGTATCCTATTCTCTCCCTGGTTACTCTCTATTAACCTGGAACCTTAAGCCCTGCTCATCTGGCAACCCACCCCCAGCACGCCTCCTTCCTAGCATCCTAACATCAGATTCGCCTTGGGTACAGCGGTCGGCAAAGTGGCTGTTGGGACCTTTAAGTTGACTGCTGTGAAAAGTCAGCATGGTTTGTCTTCCCTTGACATTTCTGAACTACAGAAGAACTATCAGAATGGAACCAGAGGCTCTACATTTGTGGGGGAGCCCCGGACAACATCTGTCAGAAATGCAGTGCTCCGTCCTGTCATAAAAAGGGGAGAAGTGGCAAACTGCAGAAGATTGCCACTCCTTGGAAAATCTGGCCGATTAACCCTGCTCCTCTCTCTCTCTCTCTCTCTCCATGTGTTGGCAGGCCATGTGAATACTCCCCTCTGTTCAATGTTTACTTTGCTTCCTACATATTGTCAAGGACAGTTCTGACTGCACATATTAATTAGATCTGGTCCTGATTTATATAAGCTCTTAACACATTAACAGACCAACACTTCATTCTGATTTAACTGAGTTCCTCAACTCATGAGGAGAGAGTGAGTGAGAGTGACAGAGAGGGGGGGGGGGGGAAATGGAGGGAGCAAGACAG
>NC_057725.1:29482243-29507473 GCF_004010195.1 Chiloscyllium plagiosum
TCTCTCTCTCGTTCTCAAGGGATGGAGGGAGCGAGATACCAAGAGAGAAGGGAGTGGAGGGAGCGAGATAGTGACAGAGAGGAGGGTGAAGGGAGTGAGACAGCGAGAGAGAGAGGGATGGAGGGAGGTTTGGATGAAAGGAGTGAGACTGTGAGAAAGAGGGGAATGGATGGAGCGAGAGGGATGGAGGGAAGGAGTGAGAGAGTGAGGGATGGTGGGAGCAAGAGAGAAGGATGGCAGGAGTGAGAGAGCAAAGGAGAGTTTGGGGGAGCGAGACAGCAAGTGAGAAGGAGCGAGCGAGATAGCAATAAAGAGAGGGAGCGAGATAGCAAGAGAGAGGGAGCGAGAGAGAAGAAGTGAACAGTCAGCTAACATAGTAGAATAAAAAGGCCCCATTTATTCCATTGTATCTTTTGCTCTTTGAAAGACCATCCAATTAGTCCTAACTCCTTGCTCTTTCCTCATCATTCTGAGAATTCTCTCCCTTCAAGTATGTATGAAATTCCTGACAAAATCTGCTTCTCTTGTAGGCACAGCATTCCACACAGCGACAGAGTTACTTCTTTTCCCCCTCTCCTCTTCTCTGTTTCTTTTGCCAGTTGTTTAATTTTGTGAGAACTAGAGCTTTATAATTATAAACTAGGTCGAACAGAGAGAGGGGTTCACAGAGATAATACCATGCATAAGGTTTACAATGAGTTGGAAATGTTGTCGTACACACCTTCTGATCGAGGTTTTGGTTTCTCCAAACCTCCATCCTGCATCAGCTCAAATGCGAAGGACACGTTATGGACCTGTTGGAGCGAGTGAGGAAAGGGCAAGAAATCAACAAGCTTTGGTCACAGTCATAGAGATGTACAGCACAGAAACAGACCCTTCGGTCCAACCCGTCCATGCCAACCAGATATCCCAACAATATTTAGTCCCACCTGCCAGCACCCAGCCTATATCTCTCCCCACTAGGTTTAATTTCAGTCCCATGAATAACAATAACCTCAACTCTTCAGACTGTTTTAAGGTGCATTTGAAACAAATGAAGGGTAGTATGGGTTCTGGATTAAAAGTAATGTGTTTTGCACGTGCTGCATTTTAATCCAAATCATACAATTGGCATAAACTTATGAAACATTAGTTCTCTTTAATCATTGCTGCTGGCTGGAATAAATTTCAATTAGCAGGTCCAAAAAACCAAATCAGGTTTTGCTTCTTTCCCCATTGTCACACTCTGCAAACAGAGTAAATGCTTTATGCCCCTCTCCAACATAATCACAGCATGCCATGTTGAACCCACAGTTGAGCATTTGCTGACAAGGCCTAAGTAATGTCCCTTCAAGGCTGAGGTTGATTGATTCGCTTAATGCCCCAAAACCTAAGGATTTCATGATACAGTAGGCAGGTGGAGTTCAGGAGAGAAGACCAGCTGATATCATATGAAATGGTGAAGTAGACATGATGGGCTGAATGGTCTACTCCTGTCCCTATTTCTTACTTTAAAAGTGGTCAGCTCAATCAGGCATTGAGCATAAGGCAAAAAGCATTTAGGTTTTGGTCAGAGTAGGGCACTTGCAGAGCCAGAGGATAAACAGGAAGTGGCTCAAGGGTGGAACATTGCTGCACATCCTCTTGGTCCAATAAAAGAGAAAAAGACAAATTCAGCCTCTTTTCAAGCTTATGATCAGGTTCTTTCAGTTTCTTTTCCAAACAGTCAAAGACATTTACTACAGAATAAATACTTACCTTGTGTTCAAAGCTGTCTGGGGTGAGAAAGAAGTTGTGCAACGGTATAAAATAGTTCCCGACAAGTCCCATGAGCAGCACCAAGTAGACACCATCTGCAAACTGCAAGGGAGGGTTTAGTCAAGACATGTGCACATGTTAGGAAACATCAAACGATGAAAACACATCAAAGATGGACCCCACCATTATCACCAATATAAGATCAAAGAGACACCTCATCTGTTAGGACTTTCTCAAAGGGACATTCGGGATGGGCAATAAATGTTGGACCTGTCTGGGACTCCCACATTAAGGTTGAATTGAAATGATAATCAACTTTTTCAAAACAATGGAATTTCGAGATGATAAATGCCATATCCGACCACTGTGGTACACCTCGAGTCATGTGACTCAGAAAAACTTCCAAAAGTCTTACAACCAGCATGGTTTGCTTGATACCCGAAGTACCACGTACATTGGTCTCTGTTTTATTAAAAAGAAAAAGTACTGGAGAAGGCATGAGAAAAGGTTGAGGAGTCTGAACCATCACGAAAGGAGGGACAGAGTAAAGTTCTTTTCTGCAGAAAACTGAAAACTTAAGGGTGACCTGATCGACATCTTTAAGATTAAGAAAGGGTAATATGGAGAAAACATTTTCACAAGTGAAGGAAGCCAAAATCTGTGAAATGAGGGCCATAAATATAAGGTGATCACTAATAAAGCCAATCATGAATTCAGAGGACACTCCTATAACCAGAGAGTAATCAGAAAGCGAACTATCAAGGACTGGTTGAGTTGAATAACGCAGATACAACAGGATAACTGGGGGGGAGAAAGGTCCGGAGTGGGAGATTGACTGGGTGAGATGAAATTAAGTGGGAAGATGCTTGTGTGGTACATAAACTAGCTGTCCAAATGTTTCTCTGCTCTAAGTTTATGATAAGCAGGGCTATTGAAAATATCATTATGCAAAGATGCAGTAAAATGAAAGGAGATGACCGTTTCATCCACGCTGTAGCTGCCAGTGTGATAAATGTAGTCAGCTCTGGGACCAAACCAGAGGTTGTGCATTCAGAGTAAGTTTCTTTAATAAATTAAATTTGCTAAGAAAAAACGTCATAAAACACAAACTGATTCTATTACGCTCATCAGGAAATTAACCCCTCCTCATTCCAAGATTGTCACGAAATTATAGGATGGGCAATAATTACTGAGAAAAAAATGGACATCATACAAATCAGGAACAAGAAAGGGCCAGCCTCTCAAACTTGCTCTGTCATTCAACAAGATCATGACTGATCTCTTTCTAACCTCAAACTCTCATTCTCAAACATGCTTGGTAAATCTTTCCTCCCCTTGCTTAACAAGAATCTAATAAACTCTGCCTTAAAAATATTCAAGCGCTCTGTTTCCACTACATTTTCAGGATGAGAGTTGCAAGGACTGAAAATTCTGAGAGAATATGTTCTCTTCATTTAAATGGTGACCCCTGATTCTTAAACAATGACTCTTGTTCCAGATTGTTCCATGAAAGAAAACATCCACTCCTTACCTACGCTGTCATGATTTTCTGGATTTTATATATTTCAATCAAGTCATAGAGTCATAGAGATATACAGCACAGAAACAGAACGTTCAGTCCAATTCGTCCATGCCAAACAGATATCCTAACCTAATCTGGTCCTATATGTGAGCACTTGGCCCATATCCTTCTAAACCCTTCCTATTCATCTACCCATCCAGATGCCTTTTAAATGCTGTTTTTGTACCAGCCTCCACCACTTCCTCTGGTAGCTCATTAGATTAGATTAGATTAGCTACAGTGTGGAAACAGGCCCTTCGGCCCAACAAGTCCACACCGACCCTCTGAAGAGCAACCCACCCAGACCCATTCCCCTACATTTACTCCTGCACCTAACACTACGGGCAATTTAGCATGGCCAATTCACCTGACCTGCAATCTTTGGACTGTGGGAGGAAACCGGAACACCCGGAGGAAATCCACGCAGACATGGGGAGAATGTGCAATCTCCACACAGACAGTTGCCCAATGCGGGAATTGAACCCTGGCGCTGTGAGGCTGCAGTGCTAACCACTGAGCCACCGTGCCTCATTCTATACACGCACCACCCTCTGCGTGACAAAGCTGCCCCTCAGGTATCTTTTATATCTATCCCCTCTCACCTTGAACCTATACCCTCTAGTTCTGGACTCCCCCACCCTAGAAAAAAGACCTTGTCTGTTTATTCTATCGATGATTTTATAAATCTCTTATTACATCAATCCTCAACCTCCGACGCTCCAGGGAAAATAGCCCCAGCCTACTCAGCCATTTCTCACTCTTTCAAGTTCCAGAAAATACAAGCCTAGTCTGTCCAACCATTCCTCATAAATCAACCTATTCATTCCAGGAGTCAATCTGATAAACCTCCTCTGAACTGCCTCCAACTGCCTTAAATAAGGTGACCAATACTGTGCACAATTCTCCGGATTACGTCTCACAAGTTCCCTGTACGATTGAGACGTAATCTCCCTACTTTTATAGACAATTCCCAATGTGATGAACGATAATGTTTTACTAGCTTTCCTAATTAGTTTCTGGACCTGCATAATTACCTTTTATAAACCATATCCCTCTGCATCAGAGGTCTGCAATCTCTCACCATTTTGATAGTATGCCTTTTTATTCTTTCTGATAAAAAGAACAATTTCACATTTTTCCACTTGTATTTCATTTGCTGAATATTTGCCCAATCACTTAACCTATCTTTACCACAGCAGCAAATTTGGCAACCAACCATCCCTTCCTCTAAGGCATTTATACAAATCATAAACAGTTGAGGTCCCACTACTAATACCTGTGGCACACCGCCTGATACTTTGCCAGCCTGAAAAAGCCTCACTTATACCGAATCTCTGCTTCCTGTTGGTCAGTCAATCCATTCCAGTATGCTACCCAGTACACAAAATTTTTACTTTCCACAATAATCTTGGATGGCCACCTTATCAAATGCCTCTTGGAAATTTACGTACAATACACCCACCAGTTCCCCCTTATCCAAAGCACCTGGTGTCTCCTCAAAAAACTCCAACAGATTGGTCAAACAGTTGCCCTTTCACAAAAGCATACTGACTCTGTCTGATAACCTTGAACCTCATGTATCTTGCTGCAACTTAGTTAGTAAAGTAAGATAAAGAACTGCAGATGCTGGAAATCGCTCACAAAGCAGAAATTGCTGAAGAAACTCAGCAGGTTTGACAATATCTTTGCAGAGAAAGCAGAGTTAATATCTCAAGTCCAGTGACCCTTCTCCAGAACAGTTATAACTTCGGGTGGCTCAGTGGTTAGCACTGCTGCCTCACAGTGCCAGGGACCTGGGTTTGATTCCATCCTGCTAATAGCAGATGAATTGACCAGATATTTTGCATCAGTCTTCACCCTAGAGGATAAAGTAACACTCTAGAGCAGCAACAATTCAGAAAATGGAAGGAGGGATAAACTCCAGAAAATCACAATTGCCAGATAAGTTATACTGAGTAAATTGTTGGAGCTATGAGCTGACTGGTTCTGGCTCCTGATGGCCTTAATCCGAGGATCTTAAGTCACAAGTGAGATGGTTGATGCACTGGTTTTAATGTTTCAGAACTGACTTGACTCTGGAAAAGTCCCAATAGTTTGGAAGGTAGTGAATGTAGCTCCTTTATTACAAAAGGAAGGAGACAAGGGGCAGGAAACTACAAGTCAGTTAATTAAGATCTGTCACAGGCAAAATATTAGAAGCTATTACTAAAGAGGACAGAATCATAGGGTCCCTACTGGTGGAAGCAGTACATTCAGCCTATTGAGACCACATCTACCCTCTGAACAGCATCCCAGCCAACATCCCCGTAACCCTGCATTTCCACATCTAATCCACCTAATCTGCACAGCTTTGGACTGTGGGACGAAACTCATGCAGAGATGGGGAGAACGTGCAAACTCCAGACAGACAGTGACTTCTTTATCATTTACCCAAATTGGTTCCATATCTAAATATCCTGTGCTGAGGTCATCCCTCTTAATTGCACTAATAACAATTAACTAGCATTGTCACTCCCCACCTTTTCTTGATTTCCTCTCATTCCTTAATGTCCTATATCCTTCAAAATCAGGGCCAAATCCATGACATCCTGCAGCCCTGACTCTGCAATGGCAACCAGATCAAGCATATTAATTTCTATTTATGTCCTCAGTTTCCCTGTTTTGTTTCAAATGCTACATCCATTTAGATACACACTTTCAGTTTTATCCATTTACTCTTTTCATAAATTCTAGTCTCATCTGTCAGTTGACTCTTGGATTTGTCCTCCCTACCCCTTCCTGTTCCCATATTAATACCTTTCTAATTGACTCTTCGCCCATTTACCACCATCTTTCCCAATTTGATCCCTTGCACGCACTATTTAGTTTGAAATCCTTTCTACTTCCCCGGTTAGGAATTTGGCAAGATCACTGGCCCCAGTATCGTTCAGATAAAGACTGTTCCAGCAGTATAGATTCCATTTTCCCCAGTACTGATGCCAGAGCCCCACAAACCAGAGTTCACTTCTCCCACAGAAGGCTTTTAAGCCACATTTATCTCTGTAGTCTGATTTGCGTCTAACAGTTTGCGTGCGATTCAGATGATGATGCACAGACTCTGAGCTTTGTGGGTCTATTTCTGAATTTGGTGCCTACTCCACATACTGACCTTTGCAGAACATCCTTTCTTGTCCTGCCGATATCATTGTTACCTCCATGGAACAAGAAGGCTGGATCTTCCCCATCCCATTTCAGTTTCCTCTCCAGCCCTGAGCAAATATCCTGAGCCCTGACACTGGGCAGGTAGTATAGCTTTTTCACAAAAAACAGTGTCACTCCCCTCTCACTATACTGTCCCCTATTATCACTGCATTCCTTCTCATTCCCCTCTCTTGATTGGCTTCCTACATCATGGTGCCATGGTCAGTTCGCTCATCCGAAAAACAATCCACTAAATTAAAATGGAAATAAGTGGAAACTGTTTGTTAATCATCCAACCAATGGAATGACTTATGTGTAAAAAATAAACTTTCACTGATGCAGCAACTTCAGGCTGTCTCAACAAAATACTCTCACTGCTCAAACCAAAAAACTGTGGATGCTGGAAATCAGAAACAAAAATTACTGGAAAAACTCAACAGGTCCAGCATCTTCTGTGGAGATAAAACAAAGTTAACATTTGGCTCCAGTCACCTTTCTTCAGACTTGCTGAGTTTTTCCAACAATTTCTGTTTTGGTTTATTACCGTCACTGCTGATCAGTATGTAACACTGTGAATGGCTACAGTCAACTGGCTGAGCCTTCTCCCACAAAACAGCAATGAGGCAATGATTAAACCCTGACCCATTTCCCTCTGACTAACGCACCTAACACTATGAGCAATTTAGCATGGCCATTTCACCTGACCTGTACATCTTTGGATTGTGGAAGGAATCCAGAGCTCCTGGAGGAAACCCATGCAGACACAAGGAGAATGTGCAAACTCCACACCCAGAAAGTCACCCAAGGCAGGAATCAAACCCGGGACCCTGGCTGCTGTGAGGCAGCAGTGCTAACTGCTGAGCCACCATGCCGCCCCACGGTGGCTCAGTGATTATGTCTACCTTTGTGGGCAGACTGGAAATCAGTTTCATGTACCATTCTCAAGATGGCACCTTGGCAGCCTGAGTGTCAGCTTGGTTTGTGTGCTCAAGTCTCCGTAACCTTTTGATCATGTGATTCCATTCAGATCTTCACTGACTGACTCTGTCCCCGAGCTCACTGACCGGAGCTGAACCAGGATTCCAAATGGATCATGACCCATGCGCTGGCTGGTGGTGACAGACTGGGACAGGGTTCTGGGGGACAATGCGGAGGTCAGACTTAGCAAATAGAGAGATTCATATTGTAGCTCCATGCATCAGTAGATGCAATATCCAGGTTAGCAGTGTCCTGCATTGGTGGATCCCACAGCAGCACCTCACTGAGTTCTTATATGTTCCATCAGAGGTTATGAGCTCTTCCTGTCATAGAGATATACAGCAAGGAAACAGACCCTTCGGTCCAACTCATCCATGCCGACCAGCTATCCTAAATTAATCTAATCCCATTTGCCAGCATTTGGTCCATATCCATCTAAACCCTTCCTATTCATATACCCATCCCGATGCCTTTTAAATATTGCAATTGTACCAGCCTCCACCATGTCCCCTGGCAGCTCATTCCATACACGTACCACCCTCTGTGTGAAAAAGTTGTCCCTCTCTTTAAATCTTTCCCCTCTCTTATCAAAGTAATTGCTTCTATCAATAAGAAAACTACAGGAGGCCCAAACTCGTGTTGCCATCAAATACCTCTTCTGCCTAATGTGTTACTCTAATGCAATCTGTCCTGAGAGTTCAACATTCCACTTACCTGTGTCTCTAATTCTGTAACTTCCAGGTTTAATTTGTTCAGATGTTTATTCACAAATGTGATCAGTGTCTGTAGATAGGAAACAAAGAGTTTCAAAACAGGTAGTTCCACTCATTCAATTTTAATCCCATTGTCACGCTGGAGGTGACTCAGTAAAATACATCGAACTGAGAGACAAGATCCACAACATCTACAGCCACTGGAGATAGATAGAAGTGGCAAAGACAGAGGAACCAAGTATCTAAGCAGTGCCTCCCAGGCTGCATATCTGTAGCCTGGTCATCCCCAATCTAACAATTACAAACAGACAACCTACACAATATCACATTGCTGTTTCTTTTTCTGTAAAGCACCTTATAACATCCTGAGGTCAAAAGGTTTCCCATGCAGGAGTAAGTCTCCTTTTTACACTGTTGAGTAACAGATTTCACACATCTGAAAGTTTGCTGAAAACAAAAGATACTGGAAAACAGGCAGCATCCATGGAGAGAAAGCAAGCTAACGTTTCAAGTCTCGATGACCCTTGCTGTGTCAATTCACTGGGTATGGAATTACACATGGATGCAGTCCAGCTAAGAATCACAAGTTTAGTACCCTAAAGGTACTCAGTTAATGGGAACGGATTAGTTAATTATTCAACACAAACCAACAGCTTCATTGTCACTTTTACTAACATCTGCAATGTATGATATTCAGATTTTAGGATGACGTTGAATTAAGAACTTGAGCTGCAAAGTTGGGATTTGAAATCTCAATTTCTTGATTGTTAGGGGTCTAACCCACCAAACTGACACAAGACTTCCTAAAACCTTTACTGGGGATGACAGACTCAATCAATATTTTTAACTTCAGTGCTACAGCGGTGAGGGTGTTGTCTCAGGTTAGGGAGAATTCATCAACATATATATTTATGTATGAATATGTGTATTTCGGGACATGTGTGCGTGAGTACTTGTGCACTGATGTCTGCACGTTCCATGTGTGTTTGAGTGAACAAATGAAGATGCACACAAACATCTGCTTCGGCGTGTTTGAGACTGCATGTTTGAGACTGCATGTGTGTATGTATGTATTAGGTGGGACTAGACTCAAGCTTGATGGCTTTGGTGCAATACCTTGTCAAAATTGAACATTTAGCTCCAATTGCACGAAAATGTAAATAGGACAACCCAGTGGGTGAGAAAGATTGCAAATAAATTGGACTGAGTTCTTGGAGACTTAAGAGATTGATTCCCACATTCATAGAATGTCATGAATCCATTGCAGGTATTCACCAAATTATTGAATGAAGTATTTTATTTGGCGAGTACTCAGCCCTTACAGTCTCAACTTATAACTGCATGAAAATCATAACAGTTCACACAAGAAACAGACAAAATTATATCAAACCTTTTTAACAACGTTGAGTTTGTCTGGCGCGTGATCAAACAGAGTGTCAAAAGCATCCCGTTCTGAAAGAGGTTGAATAGAGTTAGACCTGGGGCAAGCAGGCAAGATTGTAAAAATCACAAAACATTGAAAATTCCCTTTTGTATCTGAAATATCCAATACAACTGAAGACATTTCACAGGAGCACAGATCAGGCAGAATCTGGCCCTGAAACGGGTGAGAGGAGACATTAGGACAGGTGATCAAACCTAGTGAAAAGAGGTACGTTTTAAGGGTATTTTCTCGGAGAGTAAGACTGATAGGTTGATTTCCACATAAATACAAAGTTGCCAGGGAAATGCAGCAGCTTCTATGGAGGGAGAGAGGTAATGTTTTGAGTCCAATACAATTCTTTAGAACTTGGTTGATTTCTGCAGCCCTTTGTAAATAACTACTTTCTCACATTAGTCCAGCATGGAATAACTTTAAAAGTTCTATACACTTATTCTAGACTTCCCCACCAGAGTAAATAGTTTCTCTGCACCTACTCTACTTCCCATTTTAATGAGATTACTTCAACCTCCTAAAACCCAATATCGGATTCCCTCCAGATTTAGAAGCAAGACAAGCACACAGCCCTGCAATAAATTCAGGTCTACACTCTTGTGAGTGAACATTAACAAGTTTTATTAAACCTAACTCTATAGAAGAGAAGATGAGAAAGGACATCTTTCTGGAAACTTACAGATTCAGGATCCACTTCCATGTGTTCTGAAATCAACATGACATAACTGCTTTTGTTTATGCTTAGTAACTAGTCCTAGACTGAACGTATAATTAACCCTTTACCCCACACACCCTGAGCACTTTTCACATGTCGCATTAACTTTGTGGAGTGAAGCTGAGAGCTGGGATTTACTGAGCTCTTTTTATTCTGCCTTTTGGGACACAGGATCAGTGGGAATTGATGCTGAGGATTTGGAGAATGCAAAGTCAAGCAACTTAGAACAATAATCCTGACAAAAATTGTGGAAATGTACCCAAAAAAAGCAAAAATGCATAACTCAACAGCCCAAAGGCTATTTAGAAATTCATGGGACACTTACCATGTCTCCCTGACAAAGCTCTGCAATTAAACATAAAACATATATTAGAAATAATTTTTATTTCGCATTTCCTAAGTGGAGATGCAAAAATACATTCAAGCCTTACACGTGGGTGGCACGGTGGCACAGTGGTTAGCACTGCTGCCTCACAGTGCCAGAGACCCGGGTTCAATTCCCGCCTCAGGCAACTGACTGGGTGGAGTTTCCACATTCTCCCAGTGTCTGCGTGGGTTTCCTCCGGGTTCTCCGGTTTCCTCCCACAGTCCAAAAATGTGCAGGTTAGGTGGATTGGCCATGCTAAATTGCCCGTAGTGTTAGGTGAAGGGGTAAAATGTTGGGGAATGGGTCTGGGTGGGTTGTGCTTTGGCGGGTCAGTATGGACTTGTTGGGCCGAAGGGCCTGTTTCCACACTGTAAGTAATCTAATCTAAAGAATCGATTTGACTTCCTTCATTATTGTTCAGTGGAAGTGCTGGAAATCTCCCTGCTCGCAGAACACTGTGTGAACTCACACAATACAGACTGCAACAGTTCAAGAAGGAAGCTCACCACCGCCTTCATGTGGCACAATGAGATGAGATGAGGTCCACCATGTCTACTGAATCAAGAATACAGGCACTCAGCTTAACATTTTGAAGGACAGTATTCGAGCTGTGCAGAGTTTCATAATCCCCAAAGAAATCAAAAATAATTAAAAAAGGAATTGAATATCCAGCAACTTGACTGGAAAAAAATCACTTGACAAAGTTCTTACTAGAATAAACAAACCAAAAGAAAACTTAACTAACACTATCCAGTAGGTGACTTGTACTGTAAACAATAGAAACTACACCGCATTGAAGTTTTGAAATTACCAAAAGTTCCACTTATCCCCTCAGTGGACACCTCATTTTCCAGGAAACAGTTTGAGGTTTCCACTGGCTTGTTTCTTTTTCCAGATAAGTAACTTTTAATTCCCAAACTGACTTACATGATGAAAATTAACAAGAGAGTTCTCCTTTCACAGAGCCACCAATCTTCTAGAATGGCTTAATTCCTCCCAACTTGATTATTAATTTTAAAATAGTTATGGAGAGGAGAAAACAGGTTCAAGTTCTAAATTGGGGCAAGGTAAATTTTGATGGTATTAGACAGGAGTGTGCAGGGGTTGACTGGAGTAGTTTGTTTGCAGGCAAAGGGACCCCCAGTAAGTGAGATAGCAGGAGTTCAAGGTCTGTATGTTCCCGTGAGGGTGAAGGGTAAGGTGGGCAGTAATAGGGAACCCCGGATGACAAGAGATACTGAGTCTTTGACCAGAAAAGAGGAAGGTACGGCTCAGGTATAGGCAGCGGGATCAAGGGAATCTCTGGAGGTATATAGGGAATACAGGAGTTTACTGAAGAAGAAAATCAGGAAGGCAAAAAGGGGCATGAAATAGCCGTGGTTGAAAAGATAAAGGTGAATCCAAAGAGGTTCTTTAAGTATATTAAAGAAAAAAAGAATAAGTAGAGTCAGAATAGGACCCCTCAAGGACCAAAGCGGACATGTATGTGTAGAACTACAGGAAATCGGCGAGGTCCTTAATGAATATTTCTCCTCTGTGTTTACTGTGGAGAAAGACATGAAGACTTGGGAACTTGGGGAAGTTGGCGGTCATATATTGGGGACAATCCATATCACAGTAGAGGTTGTGGTGGATGTATTAGAATGTATGAAGGTGGATATATTAGAATGTATGAAAGTGGATAAAACTCATGGTCCTGACCAGATATATTCAAGAACATTGTAACAAGCCAGAGAAGAAATTGCAGAGACCCTGCCTGATATTTTTGCATCATTGTTAGGCATGGGTGAGGTCCTGGAAGATTGGGGTAACAAATATTGTGCCCTTATTCAAGGCTGCAAAGAAAAACCTGGGAACAATAGAGCAGTAAAACTAATAACTGTGGTGGGTAAGCTACTTGAAAGGATTCTGAGAGATAAAATACGCATGCATTTGGAAAGACAGGGTTTGATTAGGAACAGTCAGCATAGCTTTGTGCATGGGAGATCATGTCTCACAATTTGTTAGAGTTCTTTGATGATGTGACCAGGAAGGTTGATGAGGGCAGGGTGGTAGGCATAGTCTATGTGGATTTCAATAAGGCCTTTGATAAGGTTCTAAATGATAGGCTGTTCTGAAAGGTTACACTGGATGGAATCCAGGGGGTCTGGCAAATTAGATACACAATTGGCTTGATGGTAGGAAGCAGAGGGTAATAGTGGAAGGATGCTTGTCAGACTGGAGGCCTGTGACTAGTGGAGTGCCTCAGGGTTTGGTGCTGGGCCCATTGCTGTTTGTTATCTATATCAATAATTTGGATGAAAATGTACAAGGCATGATTAGTAAGTTTGCAGATGACACTAAAACAGATGTTATTGTGGACAGTGAGCAAGGTTATAAGAAATTGTAGCAAGACCTTGATCAGCTGGGGCAGTGGGCCGAGAAATGGCAAATGAAGTTTAATGTAGGCAAATGTGATGTCTTGCATTTTGAAAAGTCAAATCATGGTAGGAGTTTCATGGTGAATGGTAGGGCCTTAAGGAGTGTCGTGGAACAGAGGTATCTCGGAGTTCAGGTGCATGGTTCTTTAAAAGTGGAGTCACAGGTAGACAGGGCAGTGAAGAAGGCTTTTAGCACTTTGTCAGTCAGGGCATTGAGTATAGAAGTTGGGAAGTTGTGTTGCAGTTGTACAGGACATTGGTGAGGCCACACTTGAAGTATTGTGTTTCGTTTTGGTCACCTTGCTATAGGAAGGATGTTATTAAATTGTAAACACCACAGATGAAATTTACAAGGATGTTGCCAGGACGCAGCAGGCTGAGTTACAGGGAAAGATTGAACAAGCTAGGACTTTTCTCTTTAGAGCATATGAGACTGAGGGGGGATCTGAGAGAGGTGTATAAGATCATGAAAGGCATGGACAGAGTGAATGCACTGTCTTTTTCTCAGGGTTAGGGAATCGAGGACTAGAGGACAACAGTTTAAGGTTAGAGGGGAAAGAATAAAAGGAAACCTGAGGGGCAACATTTTTTACACAGAGGGTGGTACGCATTTGGAATGAGTTGCCAGTGGAAGTTGTTGAGGTGGGTAGACTAACAACATTTAAAAGGCATTTGGACAAATGCATGAATGAGAAAGGTTTAGAAGGATACGAGCCAAGTGCAGGGAAATGGGGTTAGTGTGGGTGGACATTTTTATCAGTATGGATCAGTTTGGGTCACAGAGTCTGTCTCCGTGCTGTAGGACTCTATGATCTTTTGAATCTAGTATGAGTGCCTGCCTACAATCTTAACAGTAAACAGTAGAGACTAACTGCCTCTCACTCACTCTCTATGATCCTTGCAGATTGACACTGATATCTTCTAACTGCAAACCCATACCAGAATGATCCACAATGCCCTTGGGGAGAGAATTCCAGGATTTTGATCCAGTGACAGTGAAGGAATGGTAATATGTTTCCGAGTCAGGATGGTGAGTGACGTGGAAGGGATTTTGCAGGCGAGTGGTCCCATGCATCTCCTGAACTTTGTCCTCCTCAATGGAAGTGGTCACGAGTTTGGAAGGTGTCGTCTAAAGATTTTTGGTGAATTTCTGCTGTGCATCTTGGTTATAAATACACACTGCTGCTACTGAGTGTGGGTGGTGGAGGGATTGGATGGTTGTGGATGTGGTGCCAATCAAGTGGACTCTTTGTCCTGGATGGTGTCAAGCTTCTTGAATGATGTTAGAGCTGCACCCATCCAGGCAAGTGGACAGCATTCAATCACACTCCTGACTTGTGGCTTGTAGATGGTGACCAAGCTTCAGAGTTTCGGAGGTGAGTTCCTCACTACGGTATTCCTAGCCTCTGACTTGCTTTTGTAACCGCTGTATCCTTATGACGAAGGAGCAGCGCTCTGAAAGCTTGTGATTGTAAATAAACCTGTTGGACTATAACCTGGCATTGTGTAACTTCTGACCTTGCCCACCCCAGTGCAACACCGGTACCTCCACATGCCAATCCCAATCCTATTAGACAGTCTACATATGAACCCAGCTCAAACATGCGAATCCTCTCCAATATTAAAAGGCAGTTGAGGCAGAGGGTGTGACATGTTATTAGTAGGCTTGCCATGCCCAGTTTGTCAGCTTGAGGTTTGACATGGTTGTCAGCCCAACATATTTTGATCAAAGTAAATTGCATGGAAGTGCCACATAGGTGCAGTTTTAAATTACTTCTGTGGACTTCATGATAGGACCATACAGCACAGGAGGAAGCCACTCAGCCTCTTGCAGCTGGTGTAGTTCAATGAAAGAACTGTCTCATTACAGCAGGGCAGCTTTCTCCACAGCCATAAACTTTCCTTTGCCAGTTTTCCACCAATCCTCTTTTGAAAGTTACTTTGCTTTCGGACAGAATATTCCCAGTCATTGTAGGAAAAAACATTTCTGCTCATCTTCTCCTCTGCATATTTTGCCAATTCCAAGTCCATGTACTCTAGTTATCAATCCTGTACTGGTAGAAACCAGGTATTTAGCAATCAACGTCTTCATAATTTTGAACACTTTTCTCTCCCTTTAAACTCCTTGCTTTAAACAGAACAATTGCGCCTGTTCAAACTTGGATGCACAGATCCCAATGGGAGTATGCTCAATTGGTGTCGAGGAGTAGCACTAAGCATGCATCTAAAAGCCAATAAGTGGGTCATGTTCCTAGAACTCCATCCCTAACAGTACCATGAACATACATACACCACACATACTGCAGTGGTTCAAGACGGCAACTCCTCCACTAACTCTTTCCTTCGGCTTGTAGTTCACGTGGGGTCAAACCAGCAAAAGCAGAATCAAGAGCCATTTTTACATTTCATGACACAAAATTAAAATAAATCAACTTCTTGGGAGGAAAATGCACAACGTTTTGGTGACCATGCGGTGAGACAGGGGTGGGGAGGAAGCAAACTGAGAGACAGCCTAAAAATACCCTGCCGAAGAACTCTTGGGATAACTTTTCTGGGAATTACTGGATGTTTTGAAAGGTTTTCATTCTCAGCAGCTTTCCTTTCGGAGATGTTTTGATTTACTGTGAGATTTTGAGTACTGGCAGCTCTATTTTCCTTGGCTATTGCTAAAACTGCCGAGCTCCTCATACACTTAACAAAACACAGATTAGCAATCAAGTGTCAAACTCTAACATCTGTGTTCGATTATAGAAGGACTATGTTTACATACTCAGTATTGCCAGTGATTTCTTCTTGGATATGCCGAGACTGCAGAATTCCCTCTCTTTTCTGTGGGAAAGCAAGTTAAAAACAGTGATTGAGACAATCAGTTCTTTATTTTCCCTGCCACCGCTTTCACATAGATGGCAATGGAAGTCAGATGGTAACTTGGTTATCCTGTCAAGAACCTACAAGGCTTTTGTGAGCAGATCATCCACTGTCCTGTCATTCACTCTCCACAAACCTCAGCTTATCTCATACTCAGCTGCCCACAACCTAACTCTCACCAAGTCCCATTCACCTTCACACTGAGATACACGGCCTTTCAATCCAGCAATATCAAACAGAAACATTGAAAATAGGAGCAGGAGCAGGCCATTCAGCCCTTTGAGCCTGCACCACCATTCAATACTATCATGGCTGATCAAGCAACTTCAGTATCCCACTCCCGCCCACTCTCCACACCCCTTGATCTGTTTCGCTGCAAGGGCTACATCCAGCTCCCTCTTGAATACATTTAATGAACTGGCTCCAATTCTTTCCTGTGGGAGAGGATTCCACTGGTTCACAACTTGGAGTGAAGAAATTCTTCTTCATCTCAGTTCTGAAGGGCTTACCCCTTATTCTTAGACTGGGACCCTGCATTCTGGACTTCCCCAACATCAGGAACATTCTTCCTGCATCTAGCCTGCTCAGTTCCATTAGGATTTTAGAAGTTTCTATGAGATCCCCCAACATTTTTCTAAATTCCAGTGAGTACAAGCCCAGTCAATCCAGCCTTTCCTCATATGTCAGTCCTGCCATTCTGGGAATCAGTCTGGAGACCCTTCACTGGACTCCCTCAATAGCAAGAATGTCCTTCAGACTAGGAGGGCAAAACTGCACACAATGCTCAAGGTGTGGCCTCATCAAGGCCCCTGTATACCTGCAGCAAGACATCCCTACTCCAATACTCTCATCCTCTAGCTATGAAGGCCTGCATGCCCCATTGCCTGCTGCACCTGCATGCCAATGCTCAGCGATTGTTCCACCATGACACCCAGGTCTCACTACACCTCATCTTTTCCTAAACCGCCACCATTCAGATAATAATCTGCCTTCCTGTCTTTGCAGCCCAAATGGATAATCTCACATTTGTCCACATTATGTTGCATTTGCCAAATACTTGCTGACTCAGCCAGCCTGTTCAAGTCACCCTGCAGGCTCTTAGTATCCTCCTCACAGCACACACTGCCACCCAGCTTATTGGCACCTGCAATCATCATTTGACAATGCTCATCCTCATTTTCAAATCCATTCACATTGAACCTTTCTGCAGTTCCACCTATTCCCACCCCCATTCTCCCCAACAATGCTGTGATTCTCTTCCCTCCTCCCCACAAAGCAACTGATTCTCTTGTCATAGAGATGTACAGCATAGACCCTTCGGTTCAACCTGTCCATGCTGACCAGATATTCTAAATTAATCTAATTCCATTTGCCAGCATTTGGCCCATATCACTCTAAACCCTTCCTATATATTTATCCCGTCCAGATGCCTTTTAAATGTTGAAACTGTACCAGCCTCCACCACTTCCTCTGGCATCATTGCATACACTCACCACCCTCTGCATGAAAATGTTGCCCCTCTTTTAAATCTTTCCCCTCTCACCTTAAACCTATGCCCTCTAGTTTTGGACTCACCTCCCTGGGGACAAGACCATGACTATTTCCCCTATCCACACCCCTTAGGATTTTATAAATCTCGATAAGGTCACCCCTCAGCCCCCGACTCTCCAGGGAAATCAACCTCAATCTATTCAGCCTCTCCTTATAGCTCAAACCCTCCAACCTTGGCAATATTCTTGTAAATGTTTTCTGTACCCTTTCAAGTTTATATAAATAACTTGGCCTTTAAAATGGGGTTGGAAGATGGTATAGACCTTGACAGATGGATTAACTGGTTTAGAAATTCCGTGCTTTTTTTTTGTAAACAGCAGCAGTAAACACAAAAACAAGAACAATATACTAAACACTTATGTTTTTACTAAATTAAAACGGAAAGAACTGCAGATGCTGTAAATCAGAGACAAAAACAGAAATCGTCAGAAAAGCTCAGCAGGTCTGGTAGCATCCGTGCAGAGAAATCAGGGTTAACCTTTTGGGTCATGTGTCTCATCCTCAGAACTGTGGTAGCTAAAAAAATGTTGCTTTATAGGCAGAAAGTAAGGTTGGGGAAGGGGGTAAGGAGTAACCCACAGGTGGGGATAGAGCCGAAAGAGAGAGAAAAACAATGGGACAGACAAAGGAATGGATAACGATCTGGCTGGGAGGGACAACAGCTGTTAATGGAGAATGTTAGTCGCTCACATTAGTGTGTAATGACAGACTGTAATGGCAGGCCTGCTGTGTTAGGGAGTTGGGTTAAGGTCATGGGGGAGTTCAGACCCTAAAATTATTGAACTCCTATATGGAGTCCGGAGGTCTGCAGGATCCCGAGGCTGTAAATGAGGTGCTGTTCTTCCAGCTTGTACTGAGCTTCACTGGAACACTGCAGCAAGCCTGAATCAGAGATATTGGCCAGGGAACAGGGTGGTGTGTTAAACTGGCAGGTCACTGGAAGCTCAGGGTTTTTTTTCTGACAGAACGTAGGTGTTCTGTGAAGCTGTCGCCTAGTCTATGCTTTCTTTCCCCATTGTAGAGGAGACCACATTGTGAGCAGCAAATGCAGTAGATTAGATTGTGAGACATGCAGGTAAAGTGCTGCTTCACCTGGACGGTATGTTTGGGCCCTTGGATAATGGAGGGAGGAGGTAAATGGGCAGGTGTTACACCTTTGGCGGTTGCAGGGGAAAGTGCCGTGGTGAGGGGGGTGGGGTTGTTGGGTGTGAAGGAAGAATGGACCAGTGCGTCCTGGAGGGAACGGTCCCTGTGGAAGACTGACAATGGAGGGGAGGGGGACATGTGTCTGGTGGTGGCATCTCACTGGAAGTGGCTGAAATGGCAGCGAATGATCATCTGGGTGTGGATGCTTGTGGGACAGCAGGTAAGGATAAGGGGGACCCTATCACTGTTGCAGGAGGGAAGAGAGGGGGGTGAGGACGGAAGCGCAGGAGGTGGGTTGGATCTTGTTGAGGACCCTGTCAACAACAGTGCTGTGGAATCCTTGGATGAGGAAGAAGTTGGACATTTCAGAAGCTCCCTGTGAAGTTGGCCTCATCGGAACAGATGTGACAGAGACAGAGGAACTGGGAGAATGGAGTAGACTCTTTACAGGAAGCAGGGTGTCAGGATGACTAGTCTCCATTAATAGCTATACACTGTCCTAGCCAGGTTTTTATCTACTTCTTTGTCTGTCTAACTGCTCTGCTCTCTCTTTGGGCTCTATCCCCACTTACCATTTACTCCTTACTCACTCCCCTCACCCTAACTTCTGCAGATAAACCAACATTTTCCTAGTTTCCATACATTCTGAGGAAGAGTCATCTGAGCCGAAACATTAAATCTGATTTCTCTCCATTATATTTTTACCTTTTATTAGTTAGACCTCAGCAGGAGAATTGGGTACAATTTTGACAGTAGACTCTAATAAGGAGGGTCCAGAGGAGTTTTACTGGAAAAGGTATTAGAAATGAGGTCCTTCTGCTGTACGGTGAGGCTGTGATTCGTCTCCTTCCTCAGGGTAGGAGGGGTCTACAGGAATTATTAAAAATGGGTGAGTTTGGTAAAAGCAGTAGAGAATCACTCCCCTATTGACAAGTGAGTTGACAGATTTACACTCATTGGAGCTTGAGGAAAAATGAAGAGAACCTTTGTACAAAGGTTGTAAGATCTGGAGAATCTCAGCAAGTCTGGCAGCATCTGTACAGAGAAAGCAGAGTTAACACTTCAGATCCAGGACCGTGAAGGAGGGTCACTGGACTTGAAATGTTAGATCTTCTTTCCTCCACAGATGCTGCCAGACCTGCTGAGTTTCTCCAGCAATTTCTGATTTGCTTTGTTTCAGATTTCCAACGTTAATATCTGGAATTGACTCCTATTTGAAAGTAATATGGTTTACAATTGTTTTTTGTTTTAGTCTCTGCCACATCACTGGTTCAGTATAAATATTTAACTCGAATCAAGCGATCTAACAGGTGGCTGATTCATTTTCCCACCGCTTTCTGTTGCTGCCACAAATTACAATCAACATTTCGGAGTCAAATATGCATCTCATTTTCACTTTGTTCCCGAAAATTCCCAGATCAATCGTACATCTTGACTCTATCATCATTAGACATGACACCTGTCAGAGGTTTCTTTACGAGTAGTCAAGTACCTGGACAACCACCACTTGAACGGAGACATGATCTGGGAGTCGGATTGGTGCCCTGAAGTATTGGGAAACTGCAACCAGCAGGTGGAGAATGGCAACCAGACTCTTCATATGAACACCTAAAGAACCACAAAGACACAAACAAACAGCACTGTCTCTGTCAGTGTCTCAATAAACGAGGCTACACACAATAAATCAAATAATAAAAGCAGCCTCTCACACCGAAGCACATGACCAGTTGGGAAATCACATCAGAAAATCATATGGCTTCAACATTTGATCAATTACGACCATAAACCTTAAAAAAAAAACAAAGTCAAAAGATGCTATCTCCTCAGAATTGGACAAATCATATTATTTTATTTGAACAGCAGAAGTAAATTACTCAATAGTGACACAGATGCATTGAAATTACAGGGTGTGGTCTAGTAACATATAAAACCAACTGGTCCTTCGGAAATCACTTGTCCATTATTTTGAAGAAAGAGAAAGAAATTTATTTGCAATGAGTAGTAACTCCCTGGAAGTAACTAACAGAAATTTTCCAGGGGTTAGCACCTTAGAGTCTGAATTTTACGAATTAAATTCCTCTGCAGCTATATTGGCACAAGAATCAACGCTACCAGTCCTAGTGCAGCACTCAAGTGCTCCAATGTCAAATAAACCATCTTTCAAATGAGATATTAAACCAAAGACCATTCTTACGCATTACATAGATACAAAAGGTTTCACAGCACGATTTGAAGAAGCTCAAGTGAATTGCCCCAGTGGTCAAATACTTGTTTCAGCTTTCTATGTAAATTGGCTAGTTGGCTTCCTATAGTGAATACACCTCCAATGTAACTTGTTGGATACAAAATACTTTGAAACATTATGAAGTTGTGAAAAGTGTATTAAGAAAACCTCTGTAATAACAGCAGCGCACTTGATTGAATGAGCACAATTTTCTATGAACTAATAGGATTCTGACATTCATCTACACATAGGAAGTTTTCCTGTTACATTAGGGAGGCCGTTCAGCCTGAAAAGCACGCGTTGGTTCTTTGAAGTAGCTATCCAATTAATTCTTCTCCTGTTATTGTGAAAACTTCTCAAATTAAACAACTTCTTTTTCTGAGCAACAGTTTGTGCAGTTGAAAATATCTGCAACTTGACAAATCTACCCAATAATTGCTCGGACAGGAGATATGGAGGTGCAGTGTGGAACATTAGAAATGGAGGAGACCATTCAATCCTGCAACCAGAACTGTAATTCAGTTAGATTATGGTTGTTCTGTATCTTCACCTCACTTACTCATCATGATCCAGTCACTTTTGCCTCACAAAGTTCGGTCAAAATTTTGTAATTGACCCCTACTGCCAGTCTCAATAACTTTTCAGGGCAAATAGTTACAGATTTTCACCCTGAGCATGAAGAAGTGCGTCTTGACTTCACTCCAATAGCCTGGCTCTCATTTCAAAATTGTACTTTTGTCCAGTCCTCGGAAGAGTGGCTCATTCCATGACTGGTTTGCTGCTCAATTGAATCTCTGCATACAGGAATCATATCCATCTGCATCAACCTAGCTCCCAGCGAGGTGAGTGGCTGCGAAAAGCTTTGGGTCTGCACAAAACCTCCAGATTTTCGAAGAATGCGACAGCTGTTGTTCCTGGCATTCACACAGGAAGACTAAGTTTGAGCTCAATTCCAGCTTTTGGAAGGTTCTACTCTTAATTTCCTCACACTAAGGTTAAAGAGGCGGGGGGGGGGAAAGAGACTCTGAAGATAATAAAACCAAGAGCACCAGGGATACATTCCTTGCCAAACAGTAAATCCCACAGCAATAAAGAGGAAACTCTGCAGGATAAAGTTGACAACTTTTGAAAAAATCAAACTAAGGTTAAAGAGGGGGGGGGGGAAGAGACTCTGAAGATAATAAAACCAAGAGCACCAGGGATACATTCCCTGCCAAACAGTAAATCCCTCAGCAATAAAGAGGAAACTCTGCAGGATAAAGTTGACAACTTTTGAAAAAAAGCATTCAAAGTGAGTGACAATCCATCTTTGGTCAGTTTTTCCAAAACTTTGACTATTTGTTTCCTTCTGTGTAAACCAGATTTGAAAGTCAAGGAGTTGAACGTAACTGAAGAAATCTTGTTTCACTCATTTTGTAGAGGCAAGTAGGTCATTTGTGTTGCATCTTCCTCAATTCTGTTACCGATATGATCTTTTTTCAAAATCTCTGTTCGCCCTTCAACATAATGTAGTGCACTCTTTGTGACACAGGCAGTCAGATAGTTTGGGAGAGGAGGGTGCATTGATATAAAACATTAGCTGGAAAACACACCCATACACATACTGAAGAAATGTCGGCAAGAAAATAAAAATGGACACTTCCAGACATACAACTGCAGATCCACAGATCAACAACTAAAATGCAAAGAGAGCTATTCTTGAGATTTCTATTGGTTCTGGTAACTGGTCCTAAGATACAAATGTGAACTTTTAGTGCTAACAGGTACCAGGATTGAAATAAAAACAGGAAATTCTAGAGAAACTCAGCAGGTCTGGCAACATCTGTGCAGAGAGTGACTGAGTTATTGTTCCAAGTCCAATGTGACTCTTCAGAGCAGGATGTGGGCACTTACTAATTTTCTTTCTTCTGCACTGCATGCAGAACACACAGGATGTGTTGAATAGACTTGCGTTGTACTTATACCAGAGCATATATGTATGCTTGCACACAACTATGTTCACAATCCTGCATGCATGTGTCAGTAAGTTTACCAAATCTACCTGGTTAGATTCCAAGAACTTGCATCACATTTACTTCCAAAAGCCCCATGCTCCCATTTAACTGCTTCTGGCTTGCTAATATATATACTCACTCCATATCTTTTAGTGTGCAGTAAAATCCTTTGCACTTCCTAGACTGTCATCCTTCACAAAATATTCTGTTTTATCCTTCTCAGATCCATAGTGGATCACCTTAGACTTTCCTACAATGAACTCTATCTGCCAGCTTTACCTATCTCAGTTTTAAAACATGTTGCACTTCTTCCATTCTTCCCATCATGGTGGAAAATATCATACTTCATCAAGTTAAACTTCATTAGCCACCTTCTCACCCTAATCATAGAGTCATAGAGATGTACAGCACGGAAACAGAGCCTTCGGTCCAACCCGTCCATGTCGACCAGATATCCCAACCTAATCTAGTCCCACCTGCCAGCACCCGGCCCATATCCCTCCAACCTTTCCTATTCATATACCCATCCAAATGCCTCTTAAATGTTGCAATTGTACCAGTCTCCACCACTTCCTCTGGCAGCTCATTCCACCCTGGCAACATCCTTATAAATCTTTTCTGAACCCTTGCAAGTTTCACAACATCTTTCCGATAGGAAGGAGACCAGAAGTGCACGCAATATTCCAACAGTGGCCTAACCAATGTCCTGTACAGCCGCAACATGACCTCCCAACTCCTGTACTTAATACTCTGACCAATAAAGGAAAGTATACCAAATGCTTTCTTCACTGTCCTATCTACCTGCGACTTCACTTTCAAGCAGCTGTGAACCTGCACTCCAAGGTCTCTTTGTTCAGCAAAACTCCCTAGGACCTTACCATTAAGTGTATAAGTCCTGCTAAGATTTGCTTTCCCAAAATGCAGCACCTCGCATTTATCTGAATTAAACTCCATCTGCCACTTTTCAGCCCATTGGCCCATCTGGTACAGATCCTGTTGTAATCTGAGGCAACCCTCTTCGCTGCCCACTACACCTCCAATTTTGGTGTCATCTGCAAACTTACTAACTGTACCTCTTATGCTCACATCCAAATCATTTATGTAAATGTCAAAAAGTAGAGGACCCAGCACAGATCCTTGTGGCACTCCACTGGTCACAGGCCTCCAGTCTGAAAAACAATCCTTCACCACAACCCTCTGTCTTCTATCTTTGAGCCAGTTCTGTATCCAAATGGCTAGTTCTCTCTGTATATCGTGAGATCTAACCTTGCTAACCAGTCTCCCATGGGGAACCTTGTCGAATGTCTTACTGAAGTCCATACAGATTACATCTACCGCTCTGCCCTCAACAATCCTCTTTGTTACTTCTTCAAAAAATTCATTCAAGTTTGAGAGACATGATTTCCCACGCACAGAGCCATGATGACTATCCCTAATCAGTCCTTGCCTTTCCAAATACATGTGCATCCTGCCCCTCAGAATTCCATCCAACAACTTGCCCACCACCGAGGTCAGACTCACTGGTCTATAGTTCCCTGGCTTCTCCTTACCACCTTTCTTAAATAGTGGCACCATATTAGCCAACCTCCAGTGTTCTGGCACCTCACCTGTGACTATCGATGATACAAATATCTCACCAAGAGGCCCAGCAATCACTTCTCTAACTTCCCACAGATATCTCGGGTACACTTGATCAGGTCCTGGGGATTTATCCACCTTTATGCGTTTCAAGACATCCAGCACTTGCTCCTCTGTAATATGGACATTTTGCAAGGTGTCACCATCTATTTCCCTACAGTCCATATCTTCCATATCCTTTTCCACAGTAAATACTGATGCAAAATACTCATTTAGTATCTCTACCATTTTCTGTGATTCCACACAAAGGCCGTCATGCTGATCTTTGAGAGGCCCTATTCTCTCCCTTGTTACCCTTTTGTCCTTAATATATTTTTAAAAACCCTTTGGATTCTCCTTAATTCTATTTGCCAAAGTTATCTCATGTCTCCTTTCTGCCTTCCTGATTTCCCTCTTAAGGATACTCCTACTTCCTTTATACTCTTTTAAGGATTCACTCGATCTATCCTGTCTATACCTGACATACGCTTCCTCCTTTTTCTTAACCAAACCCTCAATTTCTTTAGTCATCCAGCAATCCCTATACCTACCAGCCTTTCCTTTCTCCCTAACAGGAATATACTTTATCTGGATTCTCGTTATCTCATTTCTGAAGGCTTCCCATTTTCCAGCCGTCCCTTTACCTGCGAACATCTGCCCCCAATCAGCTTTCGAAAGTTCTTGCCTAATACTGTCAAAATTGGCCTTTCTCCAATTTAGAACT